>NC_079168.1:37230123-37385123 GCF_947568905.1 Ostrea edulis
CATTCGCATCCCAATCTCCAAACAATTTTGGTTAACTGCATTAAATGCAATGCACACAAGTGAATTTGCTACACATTGTTTACCTCTGCTATATTCTGAGAAAGTTTCTGACCCTTGATGAAAGTTGGCAGACACGCATTTCAAAATTATGGGATCTTTTCTTACATTGTGACTTTTTCTTTTTTTTGACAGATTTTGGGCTCTCCCTTTGATGACTATCAAAATCATGATTTTTTCTATTTTTGCTACCCTTCATATCTGATGACGACAACAACTGTCAACTCTTGAAATAACTCATTCAATTCTTGAGTCAAAGTTAAACCAGTCCAAGAAAATTTCCACTCTTGAAATATCAACTCTTGAAAACAAGTGTCAACTCTTGAGATAATTCATTCAACTCTTGAGATAAATCATATTTCGTGACAAAGAAATGTAAACTTGATTTCCAATATATTACTTCCAATGGAGTTCTTTTCTTGAATAACAAATATATTCACAAAAACATGTTCATTTATATTTCTTAATCAATGTTTACAGCTATCTGACTTGACCATGAAAGAGTGCGGGAAATGGCGCTCGGCCCTTTCGATCGAAGATTACATGTTTACACCCAGATTTAGTATTAAAATCTCAAAAAATGCGTCCAAAAGAAATATTTTGGTAAAATTGTACGAAATTAACACATTGGGTTTCAGATAATTACCTTGAGTTAATGCGTTGGCAAGAATATATCAGTTCTCTCAGGCAAGACGTTTTCTCCTTGTTGATAAACAGGATAGCGTGGCACGTATGGATACAGAGAAATGGTGCAGAGTTTAATATTAAAATTCTAATTACACACAATTTCTGCTTGATAAATACAACAGATCACATACAAGGAAGACTTCTTCAATCTGACATAAAACAGAATTTATATATAACAGTTTAATAAAAATGGAACATAGTATCAATGTGAACTATTTTTTGATAGGCGATAAATCGGCTAATTAACATAATTTTCAGACATAAGAGGAGACAGCTGTTTACCCAGAATTCCTAGAGAAAAATAGACCATGTTTTCCCCGTCTATATGTGAAAATGCGAATGAATACAGAAGCAATGCAAATCGTTTCCTACAGTCCAATTCTGTTTTTCTAAGATCGTGGAATAAAATGTTGGCAAACGACAAATAATTTTGATCTTGTTTACAAACCTAAACACTAATTCGCGATTCCTTTTGATGTGTGGACTTTGTTTCATATCGAAGGGATAAAAATTGCGATTTCATAAATTCTTATTTAACTCGCTTATCGTAGAGGGTAAACATATGGATCCTATATCAATCTCAAAGTGAATTGTGACAGCTTTTACGTTGCATTAGCATATGTGACAACAAATTTCTTATATTAAAAATCAAAGTGATTTCGCAAATGGTAGTGATTAAAACAGGGCGCCATTGAAGCTGGGGTCTGACATACGAGGCTGACTTACGTCACCTCGAAAAATTAGAAGACAAAATATGTACTCTGTGTTCTTTAGATTGTGTTCGCATGGGGGAAATGAAACGGAAAAAATCGAGACCCCGTGTCACAGCAGGTGTGGCACGATAAAGATCCCTCCCTACTCAAAAGCCATAATCGCTGAGTATACTATAATTACTGACTTAATTAACAATGCGTGGCAATAGAGTGCATCAAAAATGTCGCCATGACTATACTAATCCCAACACAATAATAATTATTAAAAAATGAAAGTTTGGTGTCTGAATCTACAAGTCTTAATCATGAATCAAGTCGCGATCTTCGCTCAACAACACCTACTTTTTACTTCGACAATAACTGTATATTTTGTGCAAATTTTCTGATAGGAAACGTGGCGGTAATGGCTTTTCTATCCGAACTGTAGATTTCTCAAAGAAACTTATAGATATGCAGAGAAAGAAATGATGAATGGTCAAATACAATTCCCTAGTCCCGCCTAATTTGCATGCATCCGATTCAATTTATCACTAAACAAGTAGCGTGAATTTTCTAACTGGTAAGCAAATCCCAACACTCTAAGCAAGTTTTTCCAAGGTCACAAAAAGTAGGTCAATCATCAAGGTCTAAATGCTTGGTACCATCTAAAGGTTTTGTCTCAAAGAATACAAATATGAAAAACTGTTATTTACCATTCAAATGTTATAGCCAAAGTTAAACATTTTGCGGACTGACAAACAAACGAACAGAGCAAACACGGTTACGGGATCATACACAGGGGCGGATCCAGGAATTGCGGTTAAGCGGGAAAGGGGGGGGGCACAAGTTTATGAGGGAGGGGGTCTGGGGGCGGCCTTGAGCTCCTGGATTTAACAGATTTTATAGGGCTTGAAATATGTCTCCTAAGTAGTTATTTTTAACATTTTCTGTCATTTATGATAAAGTGAAATTAATAGAATGACGCAAATTTTAAGAGTTTATGGTAATAAAAGTAATTAATAAAAATCAAAACATTTTGTCATTTATTTCTCCGAGAGTGGAAGAAATTATTGCTTTTATTATCGTTTACATTTTTCTAAACAAAAGACTACGATTTACCTTAATTTTGAAAAATTTAGGGGGGCGCCGGTTGCGCCCCCTTAAATCCTCCACTGATAGACAAACTGTATTAAACGCTTTGCTAGATTCTAAAAAAAAAAAAAAAAAAAAAGCTTGCATATATAGATTGTTTCTTTGCTTTATATTGTGAATTTCCCCCTGTAAATTAAATGAGGCAGTAAGGCAGCTTAAAGATTTTTAAAATCCTTGCTATTGCATGTTGGGAAATATTCATCTGATATCAAAAATTCAGGTATGCGAGACAAAATATTTTTTTCAAAATTTTTAAAAAAGCATAGTGACACTACTGGCCTGTAACTGTCGCACGTATTTTGGGGTTTTGCACCACCTTTGTACAAGGGCACTATCAATCCTCGTTTCCATACTAGGGGTATTTTGCCACTAGACACAATCGTGTTTTATATCTTCTCGAGGCAGAGAACGGGAGACTTTCCTCCGTGTATGAGATGTTCATTAGTGATAGAGTCATGATCGGGAGCTTTGCGAAACTTCAGACAGTTAAATATAGCATTTACTTCTATAGTAGTAATATCTCCTCCAGGTAAGTTTTGTATATCACTTTCACACGTTTCAGTTATACGATTGATTTCACGTTCTATTTGAGATTTAAAGTCGTTCTCAAAGTTGTCATCTTCTAAAGGGGTATATATTTTCTCGTAATATTTCGCAAAAAGTTTTTGCGAAATTGATAATTCATAATTAGGAATACTAATACAGAAAACATCAAGAAAAAGCGTTATGAAGAAGTTCGGAATGTGTGTCTCTGGATTCAGCGAAATTCAAAACAGCATTGAAATATGTCTTTCAAATTTAAGTTTTGGTGTGATATGATAATGATCGATGAAATTAAAAGAATTGTGAATCTTAACGTTAGAGCAGAGATGTAGTATAGTTAATAAGGGGAAATATTCGTTTAAATGTTTCAGTGATTTTCCGGTATCTGTGTTGATTTAGGAAATTGATAATGAAATTTGTTTCTGTCTGAGAAGTGTATTCACAGTCTTTCTCTTGTTTTCAGCCTCCCTGTAGACGAATAAGTTATTTGGGTTACCTGACACTGTCCAATAAGTTGGCAATTACTGTCCATAATTTTTAATAATAGACAGCATTTGTCCATTATTAAAAATAATAGACAGTAATTGTCAACTTATTGGACACCTACAAGTAGCTTTTAGATACAAGTGGGATTTCTGCTATATAAAAGCCTAAAATAACAAAGGATTACATAATAAAAATGTTTTAAATTCATTTGAATGATATCTTAATAACAAAAACATAATAATAATTAAAGATAAGCCAAAAAACAAGTGGCTTTTTTTGTAATTCGCACTCTTGAAACGGTTCAATATTTTGGTATTCAAATCACTATGTAAATAAACTGAATAATCATCAAAGACGGCATATGATCTGTATTAGAGATTTTCAGTGTATAAATGTACATGTACAATTGATTGATTGAATATTGTTTAACGTCCCTCTCGAGAATATTTCACACATATGGAGACGTCCGACTATCGGTATATGGTACGTGTACAAGTAAGAAACAATGATCACAGCACAAAGTCGCTAGGCAAGTGAGCAGAAATTACAATTTAAACTTTTGGGAGACGCAACCTTTCAACTTTTTAAAACTTATTCTACTAAACGTGTGAAATTCAATGTCGCTGAGAGTGTTTGTTGTGAAAAAATGGGTGATACATGTACAGGACCTGATACAAGGACACGCACAAGTTCCGTAGTTGGTATATACAGGATATATGTAAGTAGAATTTATGTAGAAAAAATCGGAGGGAAAATATCCTTTATCAAAATAAATATTGTAAGCATTGTAATGTCAAGACTACTTCGAATGACATTGTGATAAATTTTCATCCTCTCTTGACGGACAAACAGCTGTTCTTGTACCTTATAATCGCCAGTTTATGGTCTTCAAACGTACTTATCTTTCGATTCGTAAAAATAGCTTCTTAGACAAAACGAATAAAGCTTTCTGAAAGTATCGTACTTATTCATTAGATTTAAATTATGATCCCGATAGTTTCCGAACTTACACGATAAGATATTTTCACGATAAACGGAAAACCGGATAAATGCAAAACACGATACACGATAGACAACTGATAAACGCAAAACACGATACGATAGGATACACGCACGATAGAAATGTCAAGAATAACGTTGCGGGTATTGTATGTGCTACCATATAAAGATGAAAAAGTATACTATAACAATTTACCAAGGAACATAATCACCTGCAGTGTAATTGTGGCCAAAAAATTAAGGGCAGATAAAATGCTGCTGCTTTATAGGTGACACAATAGTCTGCTGTAAAATCTTGAAATCATACATTCAGTTACCGGAAGACGTGATACCTTGACTTTATGATTCCTTTGGTCAAAGGGTGGTGATCCACTCAAATTCTCCCAAAAAGTGCACTGAAAATAGACACATACAAATATGTATTCCGATTTGAAATTTAGGTCAAAATATGAATTGTGTTTTCGCTGAAATCCAAGTTAAACTTATAGTAAGTATAAAATATCTATTATGTATATAATAACATTTATGGCGAAACTTTTTCCTTATATTATTTATATTAGTTAGTACCGGGTAACCCGTATTGTACCTCTGAACATTAAACCCCGTCGGGAACCCCTATTCAACATTAGCACAGTTTGTATCTGAACCAATGGAAACTTGTGTATAGATCACGTGTCTACTTCTGTTAGAAAGTTTTGATTGTTTGGACTTGTAGAAAGCGTGTTGAAATTTGAGAAATCCAGTAATTTTTATAGTTTGTGCATTGGAGATTTGCACGAAGTGTAAGTGACTTGCAGTTTTGTTTTGTTAACTAGTACATGTTAACATCCTCGTGGGTTGAATCATTGGTACAGTAACTTTGTGCACTCGCTCAGCAGACGCGTCGCGTCAGTGTCGATGGCGGATCAAACGTGCAAGGCGATGGTGATAGGACATTCATATGTGCGCCGTTTGGATGTTTATTTGCAACGCCACAACATAATGAATTTACGTTTGGACAACGAAAAATTCCAAGTTTCATTACGGGGAAAGGGAGGTTTATGTCTTAGACATATTCGTTTCAATGCAAAAATTCTGCACTTTGACACAACCCCCGATATATGTTTCATGCAGATCGGTGAAAATGGGGTGCATAGAATCACCGAAATTACCGCTAATCACCGAAATTACCAAAGAAATGACCGAAATTACCAATGAAGGGGCCGAAATTACCTCAGTATATGTTCATCTATATACTATCTAGTCACACATCAAATTTCATGAAGATTAGTAATGATTTGAAGGAATTGTTTCCATAAAACCGATTATTGTGACGTGTGAATCTGAGTTAATTCCCTTTACCGATAGGTACTCAGTAAGCAAACTATGAATAGCCATTAAGTTCCAAATGGCAATATAAAATTCAGGACAAATATTTTATTTTATCTATTTATCACACATTGAATAAATCAATACCATGAATACGATATATATAACATGAGAAATAACTCGTATAAATTTACGCTTCACATTAATCGGTTTAATGACCATAACTCCTTTAAATTGTTGCCAATCTTCATGAAATTTGATGTGTGACTAGATAGTATATAGATAAACATACATTGAGGTAATTTCGGCCCCTTTATTGGTAATTTCGGTCATTTCTTTGGTAATTTCGGTGATTAGCGGTAATTTCGGTGATTCTATGTACCGGTGTAGCGGTGATCGCGGTCGCTGGTGCTCAGGGTCGCTCTAAATATAGCGGTAGCCCTGCTGTTCGACGCTCGCATAATTCGACCCATAGATAATTGTAAACATTTTATATGGTTGTAATCAGCAATTAGTGTGAAGTTTGGTGATGGAAAAAAACCAAAAGACAATAAAACAATTGGTATTATTGAATTATTTTGTTTTAAAAACCAGAAAATGCTTTGGTTTTTAATTCTACATCTGAAATTGTGATCGGCATATGAACTTCATTTATGCACATATTTTAATAAGAAGACGTGCATTTTAACTAATATATTAAATTATATAACTAGTGCAGCTCCTTTAGCAAAATTATCAACAGAAACTTACTAATAATTATTCATTTTACATGCAAGAATCATCGAGATCGGCATCCCACCAATGTCGTCCTGTACTCGAGCGATCGAGTCTCGACTGATTTATATCATTATGATTATGATAACAATACCTTGAAAGTAAGATAGTGGTTTAAAAAGAAAAAGTAAATAATATTGTTTTTATTGTCTATGATTTAATTGCTAGTATGAATAAATGCGAATCATGATCACACTGTACCAGTTTAATTCAAAACAAAGTTGTGACTCGAATTTCCTCTATTGTGTTTTTTAATATCGAAAAGCCATCAGCTATGTCAATGAAATATTTTTATGTAGGTGTTGAAATGCTTAGGTATTTAGTTTTAATTTTTTGCGCAATTACTTATGAATTATGAATTTAAAGCAGATTTTCGACATAGTTTGTGGTCAGAATAATCCAAGCCCCATGACTAATTTTCATTTGTAATTAAATGAGCACAAAGCACAACTAGCCAATCCAATAAACTTATCATGGTTATGTAACACTAACCTGACTAAGAAGATAGGTGCCTGTTTTTGACCGACTCAGGTTTACATTTCTAGGTAAACATATCTATAGATATATCTAGTGTTTTTCAATGATGATATCAGACATTCAGTATTTGAAAAGTGGATAATTTATGTTGAATTAATGTTAAGAATGGAGATGTGGAGTTCATATCCCATTAAAATAATTTACTTCACGTAGTTCAAAACACGTGAAATTAGTTTAAATTCATTTCTTTGAAAACATGCCAGAAGAAAATTTATACTAATGCAATAATCAATTATCTTTGGAAGGAACAATATGAATTATTTACCCTGTGAAAAACGAATAGAGAACATCCTATATATTGGACATTCTCGAGCATACAGTAAAAATGTGCATAATCATTTGCATGAAATTTCTATATGGTAGAGCCTTGATATTTAGAGGTCAAAGGGCAAGTATTATGACATCATTTACTGATCCTTTTAATTCTTTCTGCATTGAATTTGTCAATTCTCCAAAACATCTCAATTTCCCTCATTGTGATACATTTTAATCTGTGATCCATTTCAATCAGTCTTTTGATTTTTTTGTTGGATTTGAATTATACATTTTTTTCGAAGTAATCTGTAGAGTAGCATAATTTCATGTGAATTTGCAATTTTTGAGCTACGTCTGTTCTGTAATAACATCAGGTTGCACTCAAATACAGTGGCAAATCTATACCTTACTGTGGGGTTTGGGGGGAGGTTAACCCATTTAAAAAGAATGATTTAAAATAGTGCATTTTAATGCATTTCTTCCCTTCATTTGTAGTCACCACATCTTTTATATGTTTGGGTGTGGTAAAACAGAAAAGAAATATGCTGGTGTGACGTGTTGTCAGTATATTTTTCTGAATTAAAGTAACAGAAAAGCAGTTTTCGAAATTCGTTTAAAACTTAGTACAGACTGGGTTTATGCCAAAACTAGATGACATAGACCTCATCGAATTGGCATAGACCGCAACATTGAAAAAATAACACAAATTTAAAACATTTTTATTGACTTTTAAAGTACTTATAAAGCATATTTTCTTTCCATTTCCAAAAAAGTGTTCTCTTTTCCTCATAACGTTTATCAGACGTTGACTTGTGGGATAACTCAATTGCTTTAAACTAAGAAAATTAACATACATGTTTTGTTATATCCCAATTACAATTGTTATAGACCAGTGCCATTTGACATAGACTCGGTCTATTGTTAATTTCAAACACCAAGAAACATCATCACGCATATTTGTAATATATCAACAAGTAATTTTGAAACAGTGCACTTTCTAATGTTGACTGTCTGGTATCACCCTCATCTTACTGGAGTTTGATAGGCTATATATCAAAATAGCAAAACCGGCTGAAACCTCAAGTGAACTTTTATGATCACCTGTTGTCCGTTGTCTGTCTAAACTTTTTACATTTTCGACTTCTTCTCCAGAACCACTAAGCCAATTTCAACCAAACTTGGCCCAAAGCATCCTTGGGTAAAGGGCTTTCAAGTTTGTTCAAATGAAGGGCCATGAGCCTTTCAAAGGGGAGATAATCATAAAAATGCAAAAATAGGGTGGGTTTCATTTAAAAATCTTCGAGAACCACTGGGCCAAAAAAGCTAAAATTTACATTGAAGCTTCCTGGCATATTGCAGACTCAAATTTGTTCAAATCATGGCCCCCGGGTGTTGAATGGGACCACAGAAGGGGGTCAAAGTTTTACATACAAATATATAGAATAAATCTTTAAGAATCTTCTTCTCAAGAACCACTGAGCTAGAAAAGCAGATATTTACATGAAAGCTTCCTGACATAGTTGCAGATTCAAGTTTGCTCAAATCATGGCCCCCGGGTGTTAAATGGGACACAATAGGGGATCAAAGTTTTACATACAAATACATAGGAAGAAACTGTAAAAATCTTTTTCTCAACAGCAAAGTCATGATTATTCATAGTTATATGTAAGCATCTTCAAGTAGTGAAGCAGTTTGCTCAAATCTTAACCCGCCAGGGGTAAGTGAGGAACACAATTGGCAATGAGCAATTTAGTTTTAGATAGGAGGAATGAAGAAATTTGTTTACAAACAGTGATCAGTCTTATTAATATGGAATCATTCTCAGGTATTGTAGATTCAAGCTTTTTCAAATCATGACCTCTGATTTCCTTAATTAAATAATTGCCAAAACCATAACATTGTCAATCCCCCAAAAAGTAGACCAGGGGTCATAATGTGAAAGTGTGTTCTTTTTAAACTAGATACAGATATATATTTACAATACGAGGATGTCTGCTAATGTCACTTCTTTTAATAAGACTAAGAAAGAAGGTAATTTTGTGACATCATTGACCAGCTCATACCACGTGGAGGTATCCTCATATGAGCCATAATTTTGAATAAAAATTTAAACCCAAATGAAAAATAAAGTCCTGAAATTTTCTTAGTAAGTAAAAACAAAACATTAACAATTATAATGAAGCTTTAAAAAATTTCAGTGCTTAATGTAAAAAGTATGATCTAATTTGGAATGAATGAAAATAAATGTTATAGAAAACCAAAAAGAAGAGACGAAATAAAATACTATGTGTGGTTTCAGTTACAATCCCTTGAAATATAGTGTTGGTATGTAGGAATGATATTTAATTTCTTTTTTATTATAGACTTAAGATGGAAACAGTTTCCTTTTATCGTCACTTCCTTGCATATACCATTTACATATATTTATCAAAATTGGTAGGGATCACCCTAGTGTTTACAATTCTAAGACTTATATATATATATTTAAAAAATAAAAATGCAGAACAAAATCAGTGCATTTGCCAAAATCATGTTGTCATATTTCACCCAGGTTACAGTTTTCAAACCCTTCCAAGTTTTTAAATCTTTCTTACTGTTTCAAAAATAAGTAGGGTGATAGCTCAGTTGTGTATTTAAGCATTTTTTTTTAGTTCTATGTCACTCTCTGTCTAACGTTAGATGGCCTGTTGTAAGTGTTTACAGCTTAGCATTTGAGCGGTATCTATATATTGGCTATGAAAGAACTTAAAGCTTCACCTGAAGGAAAATGGGCCAAAAACCTATGTATAGTGGTAAATAAAGTTAACCCTTCTCATAAAAGAAAATCTTGAAAAAGGTGTGTATTTTATTTGTATATGGTAACGAATTTAGGAAATATTAAAAACCGAAAAAAAAGATAGTTGAGGGTCGGGGGTAAAAATTATGGACTGTCGTTTAACTGTAACCACACGTTTTTATTTGGCCTGAACAATAATGAAGAAAAGGTCAGTGCTCAAAAGGTGAAAACAAAAGTTTTAAACCAAAGTTTTCAAGAATGTCTTGCCAATCAGAATTTCATGCTGTGCTGAATTTTTTTATTATTATGGATCAATTGAAAATAATAAAGTTGTTATTTTGCTGTTTTCAAATTACCTTCTACGCCATGAATAGTGACCCCCATAATTGTTTTAACTACCACTTTCTTGTACATTATCTAATCAAAGCATTATTATTAGTATTAAATAAATTCAAATTACGTAATTCTCTTAATGCATTACATGTAATTCAAGTAATTTTTTTTTTTCGGATTGTGTGAAGTAAAAAGGTTAATGATAACATGAGAGCCAAAATTTGAATGATTGGTATTAAATGGGTTTATGAAAAAGATAAGTTTTTATTAAAACCTTTAATAATTACATAACAGAGAGTCAGCATACAACATTGAGAGTAATAATAAAATAAGTGTATATTATTTACAATATCTGAAGAACAATAAAACTGCTATTTACAACAACTGCATATATATATATATATATATATATATATATATATATATATATATATACATTTTTCGCACTGATGTACTCGAGGTTCATAAAAATCAGGTGGACTCGCCGATCAATGCGTCTGTTTCCAGGTTCAATTGATACTGATTTATTATTTACCTGACGTACATACCTTATAGGTCCACAGACCTCAAAATTGGCATCAAAGTCTCAGAAAGGTGGGTAGATTATTTTACAGAATGAAAGCTTCTGCAATCTACATTAAGTCCATTTAGTATCAAGGTTCATAAAAATCAGGCGGACTCGCCGATCAATGCATCTGTTTCCAGGTTCAATTGATACTGATTTATTATTTACCTGTCATGAGTTTCTGTTACAGAATTAGGTCCACAAACCTCTTAATTGTCCACAGGATTTCGGAAATGCTGTAAATCACGGACGTCAAGGTAGGATTCAAGCCAACCAGTGTATGCCTGCACTTGCTCTTGGGTCATGAGAACAAGGTTTCCAATTCGCCTCATTGGGGTAGTGCTTCTGGTGTGCCAGGTGAACAAGTAATCTGAAATCAAAAGATTTTGAGATCTTTTAGATTTTCTCCATTGATTAAACACCTGAAAAACAACATCATTCATGAGTAGTAATGATCTTGACTGGTCACACTGCACATGGATCCCAACCTTAGATAAAATGAAAGCAAATGTGTTAGTAAGGTCGTTAAGGAAAACTGGAATTGTGCTGGCATCTGGTTCCATCGGATAGGAGGAATGGTCATCAAAGACACGTGTTGTCACTGTGGCATCATCCAAAAGTCTGGATCTATGAAAGGATGGAGGGAAAGGAGGGTAAACTTTTGAATTTGAAAATAAGAATTGACCAGCTTGAAGACGTGATATGTTGATGCTTCCTAGCATGGACTGTATGCATGATTTTTCCAGGTTGTCTCGCAGATGGGGAACCATCAAATTCCATCTACAACAAACTAAAGAAATTAAATTCATGTCAGCATCACATTTGGCAGCATAGTTCAAAATGATGAGAAGAACATTGTCTGGAAGGGAAGAAAAGAAATCTTTATTTGGATGTGTGTTCTGTCCCTTCTGTCTGCGGCGGCTTGGTTCCCAGCTGTTTGAAAACCGCTTTGCTGGGGGGTCTTTTCGGAGGCGGTAGAACCTAGAACTACAAGGATTAAAATTATGAATATTACTCCCAGCAGTGTTTTGGTTCTGGTCGAGAGAGCTGGTATCTTGAGCTGGTGCCTCTTCTGATTGGTGATTAGTGGCCACCATGATGTCAGCAAGGAGGTGAAGGTTGTCCTCAGCAGACGACACTAATGCCTTGACTGTCAATGGAAAAACATCAATTTGTTGGGTAGACAGCATACCCCTATGACAGCCGAATTCCCTAAAGTGCCTGCATAAAGAAAGAGAATTTGGGAAATATATGGTCACTGCTTTACCACCTTGGTCTGGAAAACCATTATCATCCCTTGCATGTGAATCAAAAAGGTGGTAATGGTCGTCATGACTAATGATGGCTGTTGTGTAGTCTCCAAATATGACCAGGAACCCATCTGTGTTGTTATGCTGCTGCAAAATCTGGATGAACTCTGACTGAAAATCCTGAAAAAGAAAGAATGCTGGAGATGACTTTTCAACCTGGAAAGAAAAGGGTGAATTGTCAATAAGGATGGTTGGCTGTGTTGGCAATTCATCAATGGCTAGCCTAAGGTCCGAATTTGGCAAATCCCTGTGTAAAGAAATTAATTGAGTAGTATTCAGGTTATGGCCTTCAAACATAACACGGTTGACATCAACTGCAGACCAAGAGCAAATATTTGTTACTGAGGCATACAATACAGATGTGTTTGCCATTGAACTGCACTGTGACCCAGCAGCTGGATCACTGGGGAATGGGTGCCCTCCTTGGTGCATGTCTCCCATGATGACATGGTGGCCAGTATCATTAGCAATCTCGTCCATGTTTTTAGCTGAATCCTGCAAACGAGAAGAAGCAGTTAATGAATGTGGAGTGCTGCAGCTCCCCTGGGATGTAAGTGCTGGACCCTGCAAAGAAGAAGTAGTTGGTGTCGTCAAACTGCTTCCACTGTTCACCAGTGCTGGTCCCTGCAATGAAGAGGTTGCATGTGGACTGCTCTCAGTGGTCTTCCCTGAAATATAAGGTTTTAGTTGTGCACCATGCCTTTTGATTTGCTTCCCATCGAAGGAAAGAAGGGTAAAGACACCAGATTTATTGATTTTAGTGATGGTGTATGGACCCAGCCATTTTTCCTCCTCCTTATGGCCCTTTTTTGTCTTCCGCTTCAGGTTCTGTAGAAGAACGTTATCCTTGACTTGGAAGGTGTGCCGAATGATATTATGACGCTTGTCATAGTCTGTCTTCTGCTTCTCCTGGGCACGGGAAATGTTGTCCTCGGCTTCCTGAAAATTTTTATTTCTGCATTCAATAGAGTGCTTAATTCGATTATCGGTAATTTCAGCAAAGCTTACCTCTGTTGAGGGTTCAATTTCGTTTTGAAGCCCCATCCTAGGTGTCCGTAGCTCCCGTAAATAGACTGGTGAGTAGCCGGTGGACGACTGAGTGGTCATATTGATGGCTGAAACGACATGGTCGATGTATTTTGGCCAGTCACCTTCATTATCATGCATAACTTTTCTCAGACTCTGCTTCAGCGTCTGGTTGGTCCTTTCATCAAGGCCGTTGGCTTGGGGGTGGTATGATGTTGGATTCCATAGGTACTGGTGAGCTCCTGAACGGTGTGATTTTTGAATTCTGAGCCATTGTCTGTCACCAGTATGCGTGGGGCACTATGTCGTAGAATGGTTTTGAGGAGGAAGGCAGCTATGGTGTTTGCAGTTTTATCTTGCACAGCTACAGCTTCCACCCATTTAGAGAAGTAATCTGTAATAGTAATTACATGTTTATAACCATCTTGTGACTCTTTGATGTTGCATACATCCATACCTATCTTGTTCCACACATCTGTAGCCACTGGTATAACTTGCAGAGGAGGGGCTGTTGATGGGTCAGCATTGGCAGATCGCTGACATCTATCGCATTCTTTCACCTGTAATATGAATATACCACAATTATTTTATTGTGCTGTCAATCATATGCATGGACTAATCAACATTTTTTAGTTCCATAAAGTCAAAGACTTGTGAGTTATTCTGATTGAAGAGTGATTGGTGTCCGTCTGTGTTTTGTCTGAAAACCTTTCATATACTTAAATTATCTAGTTGAAATCAAACCGCCACCCATTTGCACCTTGTGCAACTTTTACAGATCATACCCTAGTCAGTTCTGACAAAATATGAAACGGTCATTCTGAAGAGCGACCCCAGACACCGACGCTCATAATTAATTCAAAATAATTATTTTCCCCATTTTTTCTCTCCTGAATTCTGAAACTACACTTAAATTATCTAGTTCAAATCAAACCGCCACCCATTTGCACCTTGTGCAACTTTTACAGATCATACCCTAGTCAGTTCTGACAAAATATGAAACGGTCATTCTGAAGAGCGACCCCAGACACCGACGCTCATAATTAATTCACAATAATTATTTTCCCCATTTTTTCTCTCCTGAATTCTGAAACTACACTTAAATTATCTAGTTCAAATCAAACCGCCACCCATTTGCACCTTGTGCAACTTTTACAGATCATACCCTAGTCAGTTCTGACAAAATATGAAACGGTCATTCTGAAGAGCGACCCCAGACACCGACGCTCATAATTAATTCACAATAATTATTTTCCCCATTTTTTCTCTCCTGAATTCTGAAACTACACTTAAATTATCTAGTTCAAATCAAACCGCCACCCATTTGCACCTTGTGCAACTTTTACAGATCATACCCTAGTCAGTTCTGACAAAATATGAAACGGTCATTCTGAAGAGCGACCCCAGACACCGACGCTCATAATTAATTCAAAATAATTATTTTCCCCATTTTTTCTCTCCTGAATTCTGAAACTACACTTAAATTAGCTATTTCAAATCAAACCGCCACCCATTTGCACCTTGTGTAACTTTTACAGACCATACTCTAGTCAGTTCTGACAAAATATGAAACGGGCATTCTGAAGAGCGACCCCAGACACCGACGCTCATAATTAATTCAAAATAATTATTTTCCCCATTTTTTCTCTCCCGAATAATAAGCTTGATGATCGTTTGGTTTAGTATACTACATATTACATGTAATGATTGTCAAAACAAAATCTGATGACAGAATTATGGTTGGCTTCCTTTCACTCCAGATCATTGTCAAAACAAGAAGTAAGTGAACTATCATATAATAATTGATATATAAACAAGTTAATGATTTTTCCTTTCTTATTATCTGATAATGAACATTTAATAATGAACTGAAGGTGCTAAATGTGGCAAAACAAACATCAATAATGATGACATGTATTCCCTTGTACCTCCTATCCACTGTAAGAAATGTCTGGTGTCTGAACAACAGCTTTAGTGAGCATTTGGGTACCACCTGTTATTATTATCTTAAAAGTATATATGGGGTCTCATTTGCTAAGTCATTTTTGTGACTTTTCTACATATTTTGTGACTTTCTGTCCAGTGACGTTTATCCTGTGACTTTTTGTCCGTATACCAAACATGAATCCTATTTTGACTAATTTCGTGAAACTGAAACGTGTCCTTTGTAAGCAATTATAGTTGGGGCATAAGTGAACAGATATACCTTGACCTTGAAAATAAATATATAGATATTAGGTAAATAAAGACGAAAAAAGCCGCCAGACGTTAGTTTTGTTGTCTTATGGTTTTTATTGGGAATAAGAAGGATGACACGATCCCTCATGCCTGCTGGTTCCTATACACGATCCTGCTATATGTACATGTATATAGAGTCTAGTTGGTTAAATTTTAACACAAAAAGAATTATCTCGTAATAGGAAAGTCTTCCACTTTTGTACAAAAACACTTAAAAGGAAACCTCCAAGTTGTATACAGTAGATGCGTGGTTGTTCGCATATCGGAGATAATTTGAATTCAGATAATCAGAAAATATATTTGAAATAAAAGAGGGTTAGAGAAGAAACATACTATGCAAAATAGATAAATAAATAATAAAACAATGTTGAATATGTGCCTACGTATTGTTCGTAAATTGGGCGAGTGGTATTTGTACTTATGATTACGAAGGTTGGTCACGGTAGAATAACCTGGTGTTATTTTATTTACAGGTAATTGTTTACACCTGCACGTTAATCCAAGTTTAAGGCGTCTAGCTGTGCCTTGTTCACACCTGTTATCATGTGATTAAAATATAAAAGATGACTTAGGAATTGTTATGGAGATAACACTATTGTAAATATGCTTTGAATAAACAGCCATTGTTTTCAAGTTGTTTATTCGTTATTAGATATCTTAGACATAATTCAGAAATCTTATGCATTAAAATATCAATTTTGGAGTTGGATAATACAAGTTAATGTGTATCTTTCAAGTTATGATGTGCATACGAAACAGAAAACTGAGAAGGGGGTTTATTATTACTATGGATTTAAAACCAGTAGGGCACCGCTTCGAGTTAAATACCACGCATGCGCAGAAGCCGGTGATCCGAGTCGTTCTTTTCCCTATATATTCTATTAAGAGCGACCCTGGTCACCAGCGACCGCCACCACGGTTACACCGGTGAAAATGACATATCGCCCCGTAGCGAACCAGGGAAAATCTCAGAGGACATTTTTTCGCTGGCTTGTTATCTGCGCGACGGAGTTGGCGTAAAAAAAAGTTATCGTTGGCCAGTTGTTGCGTCGGCTGCCATATGCGTCCTGTCCACGGTTTAACGAGATGGTACAGTCAGTGAACCACTTGCTGAAAGAAAAGTTATCGGACGTACAAGGGATTGTGTTTTGGCCACACCGTGGATTCTGGGAGTCCCTGTCATACATCGGCCCAGATGGAGTACACCTGCTATGTACTCAAGCCAATGATCAGCCCATGAGGAAGTTTCTGCGGAGTATACGCAACGCCATAATTATTAACGCCAAAGATCTCAGGCCAGTATAAACACATCAAAAATTAAATGCAAACTTGAGTTATTTTAGGCCTTGCCTATGTAGGCCATGGGTGTTATTGGTGTTTGAAACACTTTAAAAAAGCATTCTTCAATATCTTCAAAGAAACATTGGGTATAATGTTTATTTACATAATTACAAAGAAGCAGTCGGTATACTGTTTCATTATTATTAGGAACATTCAGTATAATGTTTACATATTACCAAGAAGCATGCACTATAATGTTTCATTATTGCAAGGAAACATTCAGTATAATGTTTTCAGAATTAACAAGAAGCATTCAGTATAAGGTTTACATAATTACCAGGAAGCATTCAGTATAATGTTTCATTATTGCAAGGAAACATTCAGTATAATGTTTACATAATTACCAAGATGCATTCAGTATAATGTTTCATTATTGCAAGGAAACATTCAGTATAATGTTTACTAATTACCAAGAAGCATTCAGTATAATGTTTACATAATTACCAGGAAGCATTCAGTATAATGTTTCATTATTGCAAGGAAACATTCAGTATAATGTTTACATACTTACCCAGAAACATTCAGTATAATGTTTACATAATTACCAGGAAGCATTCAGTATAATGTGTCATTATTGCACGGAAACATTTAGTGTGTGGTTGCAGAGTTATATAGATATAAACTATATATCTGTCTATATTTTAAAGTAGCAGCAGGGCAGAGTGCAAGGCCTGTGCTATAGAGATACATAAAATGCAATGTCTATTACACTGAGAGGCATTTTAGTATGATATTCCATTGTTATCAATTAATATGAGTATGATTTAAAATTAGGAAAAGGTTAGCGGTATGACGCTACTATTACTACATATTTCCCTGACACCTACTTATGGTACTATATTTATATTCTTTGATAACTAAAAACAGCCTCCAGATTTGGCATTTAGTTTCTTTCTATCAAGTTATATTATCTATATATTATTGTGCCTAGAGGTGTTCTTTGGGCTATTGAATTTCAGTCAAATTCAGTTATCATGAACAATAGCCCTTGTTGCGATGTACAAGTCCATTTTATTATACAGGCGAACTGTTTATATCTATGCTGGATGTCATGTGGTATACTGTTTGGTGTTTACAGTAGTATTAGTTTGCCAACTTTCTCACTCATCAAGTTTGTTGGAAGTTGACATGCCCCTTTTTCCTTGATGCCCAGATTTACTGTGGTTAATTATGTTTTAGCAAACATGCCAAAGGGCAAAGCCACTTCGAGGAAGCGACCAGCTTCACCCCGGCCCGCTCCAAAGAAGTCCAGTCGTCACAGTGTAGCACCACACAACCCGTCTGTGGAACAAGAGCCTGCAGAGTTGACACCCACCATAGACTATGAAAAACTGGCGAGACACATCGTCCAGGAGCAGGCACGGGCCCAAAATGCAAACGTTCCCCCAGAACAGACGTCTCCCAATTCACGACACCAAATGGATGGGACTTGCGAGGACATACCCACCACTTCCAACCAAGCCATTTCGAGTGACAATGTCACCACCATCCTTGACGCAGTATTTCAGGGTGAGTCGGCACGCAATCCCACACCCATTACAATCAGTGATAACATACCCTTAGGGGCTACAGTCCCTATGAAAACCAAGTGCAAAATCTGGGCCAATGAATTTATTGACCTCAGAACACTACTGCCCAATTATACAGATGATCCCCTTTCAATCACCATAAAGGCAGGGAAAATTGATGTAGAGCAGAGCCAAAAACAAAAGTCTCCGCTCTCCATCAACCAGTGGATTGATGCTTTAATAACATTTATGTCCATATACCTTCAGAGATATCCAGCGGAGGCATGCAATCTCCTAAAATACTGTTCATACATCAGGGAGATTAGCAGATTGCATGTTGACGAGGCATGGCTGGGATATGATGAAACTTTTCGCAAGTTAAGAGAATCCTCCTTACTTTCATGGCAGCAGCCAGTACCGGAACTGAGGTTGCGGGTTGCTGCCATGGGACCAAAATTCTCAGATAAGTCCCATCCCCCATATGCTAAGAAGTCTAATTTTCGTCTCCAAAAGGTGTGTTTCGCCTACAACCGGGGTGATAAATGTTCAGTCTCCCCATGTAAATATGTCCATGTGTGTCAGGAATGTGGCAATAGACATCCCAGAACAAAGTGTTTTGTTAAACCCAAGCCCCAGCCACACCAACCATCCCGTACCTCTTCCAACCCCAGTAAAACCAGCAATACTACGTAAGGAGCTACTAGGTTATGATTCAAATAAATCACAATACTTAGTTGAGGGATTTTGTAGAGGGTTTAGGTAAGGTTGTGTAGGCGCACCCTTGGGATCTTCACCACAGAATCATAAGTCAACTAGGGATCATGTGGAGGCCATTAATGAGTACATATTGAAAGGAATACAAGCACAACGAATAGCAGGCCCCTTTGATGATCCACCTTTAACAAATTTTGTTACATCACCATTAGGCATTGTTCCCAAATCAGAAGTAGGTAAATATAGAGTCATTCATGACTTATCATTCCCCGAAGGTCAGTCAGTTAATACATACATTCCTCGTGAAAATTCCGAAGTTCAATATGATACGATAGACAAAGTTATTTCACTAGTACAATATTTTGGGCGGGGGGCTTTTATGGCAAAATCTGACATTAAGGATGCTTTCCGCATAGTGCCCATACATCCATCAGACTATCATCTTCTTGGGTTTACCTGGAAAAGTAAATATTATTATGACCGCTGCCTCCCCATGGGAGCCAGTAGCTCATGCAAAATATTTGAGGAGTTAAGTCAGGCTCTGGTTTGGATCATGCTCAACAAATATCATGCATCGGGGATATCCCATATCCTTGATGATTTCTTTTTCATTTCATCCAGTGTCGAAAAATGTCGGGAGGACTTATCACGGTTCCTTTTTTTGTGTAAACAGGTTAATATACCTATCAATATGGCCAAAACTGTTGCCCCTGCAACACAGTTAATTATATATGGCATCGAAGTTGATTCTCTTGCCATGGAGTGTAGGTTGCCCCAGGAGAAAATTATAAAAATTAGCAGCAAGCTCAGTGATTTCTGTCATCAGAAGAAGGTACACCTATGTGAATTACAATCCCTTATAGGCCTGTTAAATTTTGCTTGTACAGTGATAGTGCCAGGTAGGGCTTTCTTGCGACGCCTTATCGATTTAACTTGCAATATCTCAAAGCCCTTCCATTTTGTTTATCTCACCAAAGAGGCGCGTGATGACCTAAGTATGTGGTTCCAGTTCATCTCGCACTTCAATGGAAAATCAGTTTTCCTCCCTCAACAATGGGACTCCTCTGATTACATAAGTCTGTACACGGATGCGTCAGGGTCAATTGGCTTTGCGGCAGTGTTGGGATCACACTGGTTTGCGCAGTCTTGGTCGAAAGAACTTGATCATTTCCAGATTGCAATTAAGGAACTCTTTCCCATTGTCTTGGCTTTAGAAATATGGGGAGGACAATTACAAAATAGAAGGATTCTTTTTCTAACCGACAACATGGCAATAGTACAAATCATTAACAAACAATCTAGCAAAGACAAAACTATCATGACACTTATCAGGAGGCTTGTGCTTGCTTGCCTTTACAACAATATTCACTTCAAAGCCAAACATATTAGGGGAAAATTGAATGTAATTGCAGACAAGCTATCTCGTTTTCAATTCCAGGCAGCTCGGCAGCTAGCACCGTATCTGGAGGAATGTCAGATACCCATTCCACACTCTCTTCTGCACATTTAGCACATGGGGCACGGACACTTTTATCTGCATCCTTGGCATTATCAACTCAATTAGCGTACCGGCGATCATGGCAACTCCTGCATACATTTCAAGGTCAGAGAGCTTTACCCTTGCGTGTGGTTGACATATGCAACTTTATAGCCCACTTGCATGCATCCCATTTCAGTGCAAGTACAATTTCTTCCCATATTTCTGCCATAGGCTATGTACACAAGATACTTGTATTACCGGACCCTACACAGATGTTTATTGTGAAAAAGATACTAAGGGGTTGTCACAGGTTGTCTCCCACAGTGGATTCACGCCTGCCAATTACCAGAGATATCTTGCTTCAGATTATCAAGGCTATACCCCACACCATTTCTGTTTTGGATTATCGTATCATGTTAGAAGCCCTTTTCTCTATTTGTTTTCATGCTTTCCTTAGACTTGGTGAGGTCACAGTAAAACAAGGCATTACATCAGATAAAGTCATTCACCTTCAAGATGTAGAGTTTCAATACAATGGCTCAACTCCCTCTAGAGTGGAATTAGTATTGCGCTATTTCAAAACCCAAAAAATGAATAAGCCTGTCACAATTTGTGTAGAGGGCTCCCCCACACTGGACCATTGCCCAGTCAAAACATTACACCGTTATCTGTCGCATTCAGGTCATACATCTGGTCCACTTTTTCAATATAGAGATGGTTCTCCGATTACGTACAATTATGTTTCCAAAGAACTTTCAAACATCATTAAGTATGTGGGTCTCAATCCTGCACTATACAAAGGTCACAGTTTTCGCATTGGGACAGCAACATATGCAGCACAAAAAGGGTACTCGGAGAATTATATCCAACAATTAGGTCGCTGGAACTCTAATGCCTTGAAACGCTATATTCGCATACCTACACTTTCTCTTTGATCACTTCACCTCTCCTGAATCAGCTCATTCGTTGGTGAAGTTCAAATATTTTATGCAGGTCAGTGTTTAACTGCTGCATCAAGTTGTTGGCTTATTTCACTCATTGGCTGTACCCGGTATCTTTCTATACAGGCCCATTTTTCACCATATATAACTTTTACCAAAAATGCCAGTGTCCTACTTCCCAAAAAATGGGGTTTACCATACACGTCAGTGTTTAAGTGTCGCAATTATGAGGTCATTATGCAGGGCAGTGTTTAACCGCTGCAACAACGGGGGTTACCATGCAGGTCAGTGTTTAACTGCTGCAACAATGGGGTCACCATGCAGGTCAGTGTTTAACTGCTGCAACAATGGGGTCACCATGCAGGTCAGTGTTTAACTGCTGCAACAACGGGGTTACCATGCAGGTCAGTGTTTAACTGCTGCAACAATGGGGTCACCATGCAGGTCAGTGTTTAACTGCTGCAACAATGGGGTCACCATGCAGGTCAGTGTTTAACTGCTGCAACAACGGGGTTACCATGCAGGTCAGTGTTTATCTGCTGCAACAACGGGGTTACCATGCAGGTCAGTGTTTAACTGCTGTGGAAAAAAACCCAATCCATTTCCCTTCCCACTTTAAAGTACCTGTTTTAGGCATATTTGCGTGCTGACTCACCAACAGGGTCCAACCGAAATATTCATTAATTACCTCCGTTATGGTTGAATTGTAGTTAGGTTTTTCACAACGTCTTATGTATATAAATGTTTGAATTTGTTACACAATTTACAAGACAGCTCACCTTGGATGGCTCTGAATATGATTTGTTAAGGGCTGTTCCATTAAAACATATGAGGTACCCGGGGACGGCAATTAAAAAAAATCTATGGGTGCTTGTCATTGGTACAAAATTGCATATATGGTGGGTACCTACTGCCTGAAAACTGCATCTGTGGGTGGTTGTTTTGATAAAATCTTTATTTTTTACCGAAACTGAGAGGAATGCAACAAGAGAAGGGAAGGGTTGAAAGTAGAATGTGAAACAAACGCTGTTTTCTGTCTTCATTTTATCTCGGTCAATGAGGTTCCGCGATCCGGTTATCGTTTCCAGTTTGACTCTAAAATTATAGCGACCGGAAATTAGGATTATCTCCCTTGTCCAAAATGGAAAACGAAACGTGCGCGTGCTCGTGGTCCATTGAAACGGTTTTTGACTTTTTCTAGCTGCAATAATGTAGCCCTATCCAATTTTTTTTTATTCTGACGTTTTCGGGATGAGGCTACAATTCCATAGGATCTCCGTAATGGTGCAAAATAATTTTATGAATAACCGATAATAAACTCTGCACTGTGCAGTGTTTAGTCCCAAATGTTGTTTACACCAAAAGGAGTAGAATCTACCAACTTTGTGCTCGGGCATGTCTAATAAAGGTGTTTTTCATTAAATATATTGTATAGCATGCAAAATTCTTCGTCTGCTCCGCCATGCTTGTTATCGCGAAATCTCGTAGGTGGATCTAATGAAAAAGCTAAACATTGACAATCGGCGCGAAAATGTAGTTACTTGAGCCACTTCGACAAAGAAAGGAAAAATCATATTGTTGCAGAAAGAATTTACACTCTGTTGTTCGGTTTTTAACTTTATATTAAATTCAAACCTTTTCAATACCGACGAAATAGCTTTCGCCTCCATACTTGTCCATTAATGTAAATACTACTTTATATGACATATGCAAATGACTTGACAATCGGAAGTTGAAACTTCAGTACATCAAGCATGGCGCACAAATATGAATCGAGAAATTGGAATTTATCGAAATTGTTGAAAACGGTAGAATAGAGCCTCACAAATCTTAAGTTGCAGGTTGTAAATTTATATATTGACTAAGAAACAGAATATCATTTTATTTATGTAAAGAGACCCATTTTCTTGTTTTTTAATACTCAAAATACTAGTCAATTTTAAAACTTTTAATAGTTGTTTTTGAACATTTACAATACTAGACTTTTTATGAACAGGTAGACTTATAAAATTAATTTAGTTCATCATGTTTAAGAAAGACATGCAGTCTTGATAAAATAAATTGATGGTTCTATGATCAAGCTTCATTGATGGCCAGTTATTTGAATGGTGATGACACCCAAGATACTCTTCTCTTTACTATCATGCTTGGGAACATCTGAAAATAGACCTCTATTCAGGGGTTATAAATAGTCATTCATACATATTGAATTTAAAGAAAAAGTGTATTTCAAATTTATTTCACTTCTATGGGTGGTGCCGCACTATTTAAAATTGCTTCTGTGAGTGGTCCCTCATTACATTTTTATGCTTCTATGGGTGGTTACCCAAATTTTAAAGTGCCTTCCCCGGGTACCTCATATATTTTAATGGAACAGCCCTAATCATATCTTTGGCCCTTTTTGTTCGCCATCTTTTTGCTTGTTGTACACTTTGGAACAAGTTTCCAAGGTCTGTATTTTAACTAGTCATTGTTTGTTATTTGTGATAATCATGTATGGGGAAAATCAGGACAGATGTGTTGAAATCCTATGTAATTACATTGTATGTATCTACTGATTTTCCCCTGTTTGAACTGGTCAGTACCATATTTATTTGTGAAATTATCTATATGGGGGAAATCAGAAATGATGGGTTGATATATTGTGCAAGATTATGACAGTGTTCGTGGATCGCTGATTTCCCCCCTTCTTTGTATGAACCTTTATCTTCGTCATTTGTTGTCTAAAATAAATGACATATTTCATTCTCATACAGTTTTACAGTGTTGATTTTTAAAGCAAAAACAAGCTTCGGTGAGCTGTCCTCTTGAAAAGGAAATAGTATGAGACATAAATCAATCTAATTATAATTAGACTTGTAAATCACGCTCCTCTACGTAACATTTCCTTGTATTGAAGTGTTTTGTGAGCCGAATATACCAGTCTAATTTTAATTACATGTAGATTAGGCTATGAGTCACCTTTTTTCTTTATTGATACAAAGTTTATTATTCTTATCACAATCTCTATTTAAAGAAATGATAAAATCCTGCATAATTTTGTATAATGCAAATTTGATGTTGTTCACAACACGCAAAAATTTTATGTAATGTGGAAATAAAATCTTTTTTTTTAAAAATCCAGGATAAGTGTGTTTGATTTAGGGTCAGAAACACAATCATTTTTATTTGAGGATTTATTCTTTTAGATATTTTTAAAACCTCCACCAACGTGCAATATATATGTGATCAGTTACAATTAAAAAGTTACAAATGTATAATGAAAATTCACGATTCTTTTCAAAAGGCTAGCGATTCAGTAAGGTATTTCATTCATAAACGTGGAACAATTCTAAGAAATGACCTAATGAAAATAATTTACTATGTGATGTATCAGTAAAGACAAAATCATAGTATCCTGTCACATTAATGAAAGGTGAAGGTAACGAACTGCGATCAATCTCTTAACTCCCACAAGCAATACAAAATAGATAGTCGGGCAAACACGGACCCCTGGACACACCAGAGGTGGGATCAGGTGCCTAGGAGGAGTAAGCATCCCCTGTCGACCGATCACACCTGCCGTGAGCCCTATATCCTGATGCTTACATTAAAAAAAGCATTAGTAATATCTGGTTACAGAAACTCAGCGCTATAATACGCCAATCTGTAAATAATTAGTTTGAGACCACCACTCGGGGATTTTAATTTTTTCCAACATGATTTTATATTAAAACTGCATTTTTTTCTGTTTGCTACATCGAAGGAAAAGTTGGAATTTTCATTACCAAATAATTATCATATGTATACATATCATGTAATTTTCATCCATTATGATTTAAGTATGCATCAATGTGTTTCATTTACAGACATCTTTGCAATAACCCCCCCCCCCCTCCAATAGATCCATTCAGTACAATTGAAAGCATCATGATTTTCTTCATGACTTAAATTTACTTTCTTTAATACTGCTAATCAGGAAAAAGATTATGTTTTCAAAAAGGAAATGTTAAGTTTAAAAACTTAAAGTTTGCAATGCATCTTTCTTTGCTTACATACATATTAAAACACACACATATACCTCAAACAATATGAAATAGACTATAGTATTTACTGCGTAAAAATATAAATGATAAATTGTATGTAATATTTCAGTGCTGATAAATTCAACCAGTCCCTGTGTAACATTAAACTTTTAATTTGACACTGAAACAAAGTAGTGGTCTGTGATTAAATGTGTTAACAATTGAACATTTCCAACTTCTTGATAAGAATCATTCCATTTTTTTTTTTCAGGTGGTCCTTTACCAAAATTGTAAATTTGGTAAGGGATTTGGTTCCAGAGTTGGGCCAAAATTATCACAGTGCACTTTAAATATTACTTTAAGTTTGTTGATGCGGTATAAAAACTAAATGCAGAACGGGATGTACCAAATTTGTAGATTTCGCAACCCCAGGGTATTGATTCTAGGACGGTTCCAAAATAGTAATATCGTGTTAATGTTACATATATTATGTGAAATCTTTCATCAGTATAGGCACTTTTGGAGTCATTCAAGTTTGTAGGACACATCTGGTTTTATATTGTTGCTGAATATAAAAATTTAGCTTAGATATGCAGAACAGGAAATTGTTGTAGATATCATAGCCTAGTATTACTTTTAACTAATACATTATTGTACTCGGGTGACAGATAAGACTTGTTAACTTTTATGTCCGTCGGATGGAACGTTAAAGGGTGCCCCGTGTCAATGATCACAGCTCCCTTGGCACCCAAACGACCGTTTCTCTGATTTTCGCATAGGAGTAGGCTCACTGAGAGCCGTCAGAGAAACTCCAAAACACTTTAATACTTCACTTATTTCATATAGTTAATCGCCGTAAAATGGATGAAATATTTCCAAAACGACATTAAACCCCAAACAATCAATCTTTCTTTGACAACTAATAAAACGAAGAATGTGTCGACAGTTCTGTTACCGATCTTATCTTTGATCAAAATCAGTTTATTCATTAGTCATTATGCGGGAAATACCTTAATCAAGAGTTTTGCAAAGGGCAACATCAAAATATCAATGTCGGGTAAAAATTCTAAATTCAAATAGTTGGGCGGAGGGCGTGTGCTAAAACTTTCATAAGTTTTTGACGTCCGCCATCTACTACATGATTTTTTGGAACGAATTAACTTTTTGGTGGAAAGGTGAAGATAACGAACAGTGATCAATCTCAAAACTCCTATAAGGAATACAAAATTAAGAGTTGGGCAAACACGGACCCCTGGACATACCAGACGCGGGGTCAGGGCACTTATTCACAAAATATCTTACGACTAAGATGAAAAAAAGAATTCTGTCTGATAATGAAATACTGATCACAAGGTCACAAGTATGTATTCAACTTTTATAAACCATGGATGTACTTTACATATTAATTAAGAATGTCTACAAGAAATGTAAAATAAGGAAATTACAGTGTTTGTAAATTTTGATCTTAGTCGTAAGATATTTTGTGAATAGGTGCCTAGGAGGAGTAAGCATCCCCTGTCGACCGGTCACACCCGCTGTGAGCCCTATACCATGATCACATAAACTGAGTAATCCGTAGTCAAAATCAGTGTGTAAAGAACGGTCTAAAAATTGGTATAAAACATTGACCCAATGACAGGTTGTATTGGTAAACTAGATCGTTGTAACTACCATAGGATTTGCGAAATGCTGACTTTAAAGGAAACCCAAGTAACATAAAAATGTTTGTCAGTAGCCATCCTCGATTTAAAACCTGATCATACGCAGAACAAGCTCTTGCGTATCGAATCAGTTAAGTGACATAAACACCATCTGCAGGTGATAATGTTATATTGCTACATAAATATGGGAAGTTGACGATGAAGAAGCTAAAGTAATCCTGTTTGTCATCAAGTTGAGTTGTTAGTCTGCAGTTAACATCTATGCTCAGTAATATATTTAAGTACGACGCAAATGTGGAAGACTGTGGTGTCTTTTATTTTGAGTTCACGGGGATATATCGAATCGACATATGAATGAAAATGATTATTGTAAATAGATAAAACGTCGTCGATATATATAAATTTCGAGTTGAAGGCCATAACTCTTCTCGTGAATGTAAAAGCTTTTGAATAAACTCTGCCTCATTAGAATATAAAAAGAGGTCAGCTGATTAAGGATCACGAAAGATGTGAATAAACAACAGAAAAGATCCATTGCGTGATAATAGTACTTACATGCACTTCATAATCAATTTTAATCAAATTCAACGTGTTTAGTTCCAAGGGGGAGGGGTCTTGATAGATATTATGTAAATTTGTCAGACATTGAAGAACTTTTGATATTGTCTTTAATTCTTATTAATTTCTAAAATGAGAATACAATGTAGTATTTATATGTAAAGTCTGAATTGACAATTTGGTAACAATCGAGATTATTTGAGTTTATATCAAATAGTCCGTATTAATTTTGATACACCCTGTAGGTCGGGTCTACGTGACTTTAGCGGCTAGATGGTACAAGTTAATTTGTATGCACTACGTCACACTCGGTAATCCCTGTGATCGAACCCATTCATTACACTTTTTCCAACCGAAGCACCCACCCACCCTCCCCCAATTTTAATTTGTATATACGTGTTCTTTCCTTTTGGTTCTGCTGTTTCCTTCTTTTTCATAGGTTTCGCAACAGACGAAGACTCCCAACAGGTTACCTGGATAAAGTAAATGGTAAAGCCTGGACCACACCAAGTGTGACTGCATTGCCATTCGGGATGGAGTGCCTTAATAACAACTTTTTAAGTGTTAAGGGGGAATTTTTAATATTAAGGCAAATTGTTGATACAGTGTATTTGAGTCTAATTAATTAGACTGTCGCATGTTTAAGGGGGGGGGGGGGGGGGACTGGGGAGTCGGTAATGGTATGTGATGACTGTTTCTGCTCCAAAACCTGGTTGTTTCCCCCACCTGCTTCTAAAGCAGGGAGCAATTTACAGTACTAAAAGTCGTACAAGTTAAAACAAGTAAACTAATAGTGGGGCCACCACCGGGGACGGTTGGGCCCACATCCACCTCACTTCAGTGAGGGGATGCTACAGTCTGATCCATGTTTGGGGCTTATGTCCAACATGATAATGTACATACCAGGTAGCACTGCAGGAGACAGGGTGAGAAGGGCGGGTCTTGCTTACCTCCTTAGAACGCTGGCGTCCGTTCAGGTCTGGGCACTGAATGTTTTACTCGGGCCCCCCACTGTACCCCTTACAAGTTAAGTTAAACTGGCTCACTGGGCGACTCCCCAGTTACCCCACACAATTTTCACATGCGGCCGATATTGTCCATTTCAGTATATCCTGAATGTGTCATTGCTGTTATATGAATAAATTGGTAAACGTTGCTTGTGTCTGTTATTCACTGCAATGAGTCATGGATTGTTATTACAGCCAGTTTTTTGGTTTTATCTGTCAGGCGGATTCTTTAATTACTTCAAGCAATCTTCACTAGAATGCCATAAATCATGTACCATATATACATACTTAATTCATTTGAATTATTTACGTTGAATACAGGGGGATATGATTTCTGGGACAATCTGTTTTTCTATTTTGTTTCTTTTTGGATTGTGTAAAGGTAATATTTTAATGTACATTATAGTAGATCTAGACTTATTTGAAGGAATGTATAATTTCATAGTTTTTATGCCCACGAGATCAAAGATCTGAAACATATTGGTTTTGTCCTCTATGTCATTCTGTCAATTTGTCCAAAAAGTTAATTTTGGTTTTGAATGGTGAGGGATATACCTCTCATATGTCAATTTTGCATGCCTTTCTTTTGATTCAAAAGTTTTCTACGTTGTGAAGTTGACTGTGGAGTTTGACTTGCTTTCAAGAAAATTTAACCTAGGCAGTGTCTACTGATCTGTTTTGTATATAAATTCATTATCGCAAAACCTTTCAAATATTTCTTTGTTGCCATCAGGGATCATAGTGTTTCACAAACACATCTTGTTCTTTCTATTTCTGTGTTAAGAACATGTTGAATGAATTGATTTCAAGAGGATAATAAATTTAAAGCAGAGGAAAAACACGCGTTAACAGTTTAATTAGGAAAGCCTCAATGACAGTATATCATGGAAAATGCTGATAACATACTTTCTCCGTTTTTAGATGACAGATTCTTCTCGTTGGTTGGTTGGTTGTTTGTTTGTTTGTTTTACATTCCGTCGACAACTTTTCACTCATGTTGAGACGTCACCAGCTGTTATAAATCGAAAAAAGGCGTTATTACACCTTTCTTAAAGAGGTTATTACACCTTTCCAAAAGGCGTTATTACGCCTTTTTAAAAGGCGTTAGATCTATTACGCCTTTCCAAAAGGCATTTTTTGCGTTAGTACGCCTTTTTTCACGTTATAACGCCTTTTCACTTTGCGTTATTACGCCTTTTTCGCGTTGTAACGCCTTTCTGTTTATTTTTTTCACTCATAGTTTGATCCTAATAGACTTTTGTATTGTAGTACCACATTCTCTCTTGATTTATTTAAACAATTTTACTAGATCAAGGGATATGGGTCAAGCTGACGGTCTGATCGATGAAGGTGAATATTATTAAAAATTTCTCATAATATTATATTATACGTAAATAATATGACCTTAGAACAAAATCAAATATGATAAATAAATACCTATGAGTGTTCACCTTAGAGATGAAATAGGAAAATCAATCAAGATGATTTTTAAATTCAATATATTAAGGATTATCTCCCTCACGCATAGCTCTTATCCTTAGACGAATTTGACTCCACTTTTTTGGCACACTGTTTTTCCCTATAATAGCTCTAAAACGTTATTGTTATTTCGGATTTCAAACATTTCGGTTCAGCATCACTGAAGAGACATTATTTGTCGAAATGCGCATCTGGTGAATCAAAATTGGTACCGTATAAGTTTTACATTATGACCCCTGGTTCGAGGCCTCTGCTGGTGGACTGTTAGTCCCCGAGGGTCTCTACAGCCCAGTAGCTAAGTACTTCGTTACTAGCTTGAAAATACGGATGTATATTTAATTGCTGTTATTCATTTCAAAATTAAGGATTATCTCCCTCTCGCATAGAGCTCTTATCCTTAGACGAATTTGACTCTAATTTAATAGCTCTAAAACGTCATTGTTATTTCGGATTTCAAACATTTCGGTTGAGCATCACTGAAGAGACATTATTTGTCGAAATGCGCATCTGGTGCATCAAAATTGGTACCGTATAAGTTTTACATAGGATACAACAATGCAATATCTATATCTTCAATTTCTGGAATTCCACGGTCCCGTTTTGTCATAAATTCCGTGTCTCCTCATTAGCCTGAAACTGTCTTTAAAATACTTCTTTTCAATAAGTTTGCCCTTCTTATTTCATAGCTTGATGTTTGTTTACCTCAGATGTATGATGTTTTCCGCCATAGTACGTATAAAGTGACGTATAGCAACAACTTGCGAGTTTAACGTCATTGATCAACTGGAACTACTGACACCTCCCGCGAAATACAGTCCATTTTAACATATTTTTGATAACACTCTCAATATTTGTAAATATTTCTCTTTGAAATTGTGGGGTGATTTGTTTTTTTTTTTCGAAATAGAGGGCAGTTGTTTTTTTTAAAAACATTTTGATCACTACTTTCTGAAAGCGGAAGTTTTTCCGGGAGAGTAAATAGACGACCACACTGCAAATGTTGGGCGTAGCTACATATCAACTTAACGTCATACATCCGTGGCTAAATGTAGGGTACCGGGGAATACCGGAATCTGCGCGAAGTTTGCTGAATGCATGGATTGCTGTGTGGTAGACCAGACATGCGCAGTGACCCCCTTCAGGTTTCGACTAAAGGCAGTTCGATCGCAGTTTGATCGTACTTTGGTTCAATAGTTATTACAGTTGATGAGCAAATATTAGGCCTAGAAAGACCTATACGTTGTGACGCACTTTTTCATTGTGACGTCATAACATGTCACATTTCTGTACAGAACGAGTTATCTCACCGTTTTCTACATGACGTACAGAGATATTGCGCATGCGATGGTTGTTGTATCCTAAATCAGAAATTAATTTTCCAGGAGGTTATGTTGAAGATGTCACCATTATCGGGGCTGGAATTGGTGGTACGTACACAGGATGGAGACTCAGAGACAGAGGTTTACAGATCGGGATTTATGAATACTCCGATAGAGTTGGAGGCAGGATGTATACAAGAACGTTCCCTGATGCCCCGGATCTCCCTGTAGATTTTGGTGCCATGAGACTCAAACCGGAAGATCACCTCAGAATGATAAAAGCCGGTGGAGAGCTAGGTCTTTCTTTTGTTCCTTTTGTTGAGGAGATGGGGCGACTTCCAGAACGTACGCTTCTATTCTTTAGAAACACCCACCTCAGGATTTCAGAATTAGGGGGTCCACGAACTCCCTACAGACTCAGACCGGGGGAGCAAACAGACCCTTCCGAATTATCTCAGTAAATATATATTTTGCATATTGAAATTCATAAGATTTTAAATGTCATTTTTAGATTTTCATGTCATTTTTATTTTATCATGTAAACTTTCGAATACCACAGTGTATCTATTTATAAAAGTCTATATTCGAATTTGTAGGGCTTTCCGTCTGTGTAATAAAACAAATCGTTGGTATTCCAATATCATCCCTGCGTTTGCAATTATTCCCTTCATTAAAGTTGTTGTTTTTCGGATCATATCAACATGCAACAGCTTAACATGATACACAAATCTTGAAAGGATTTCTGTTTTTAATACGTTGGCATAATTATGTTTCATGTTGACATGATCATTTAGCATGTCGACATAATCTGTAGAAGCATGCCACTATACACCTTTATAAATTTTGTTGGGGTTATTTTGTTGTAAATGCTCAACAAAAGGTAACATTTATGTATATGCACTTTGCAGGTATCTGTCTGAAGCATTTACAAATTATAACGGCACATATCCAAACACGGAACTGTTTACCGCTGTGACTTATGACGGTGTACCATTGTACCTTCAGAGGTAAGTGTGGGGTTTTCATATGTAATTATATGTTATTCTAATCAATCAAAAATGAATTTTCATTACCACATTTTTCAGAATATAAAGAATAAAAGAAAAAGCAGTTCCATTTCATATAGTAAAAAGGCTAAATAACGTTTTGCACATTTGCAAAAAAACACGCTAATGCGTTCTATCAAGTATTTAAAACTTCTGTATTTTTTTTTCAAAAATCCAAAGACCTTTTAATCGAACTGGATGTGGTATATGTTGACTGAAGGATAATTGTCATTCTCAAGTTGTCTTCCTGTTGACATTGTGCTCTTTTTTCATTTTAATGAGAATAGTAAATCTCGTTACCACTAAGCTTCCACGATCGGTCATTTAATGTTAAAACATGATTTTGAAGAATTATCAGAATGTAAAACGACAAGCGGGAAAAACCGCATTATAGAAAATGCTATAAAATAAGTACAGTGATTTCCTCAATACAATTATTTATTTGACGTTTTGAAACAGATGACATGAAATTAACATTTTTGTGTCAATTAAACCAAAGGAATTAAATAATTAAGGGGCATTTTAAATGTTCACAACAACTTTGTTCTCCGCATTGCAGCTGTTCATAATGTATATCTCACACACACACACGGATATATATATAATTATATATATATATATAGAGAGAGAGAGAGAGAGAGAGAGATATTTGGACGAATAAAGCATGTCCTAATTCGCTCCGCTTTAACATTGATTGGCAAGCCTACAAACCAAAAAACATGTAGTCTGCGTTGTAAATACGTTTGTAGATTAGTGTAGTTTAGTGCTAGATGTATTTATATGTAGTTTTTGTTATTATTGGCCACATTATGTAATTCTTTTCGTTTGTCCTGAGGAAGGGACGGGTCGTCCTGAAAATTTGACAATCTGGTTGTTCGTGTCGTTGGTCATTTTAGTGCTGTGTGTGTGTGTGTGTGTGTGTGTGTGTGTGTGTGTGTGTGTGGAAAGTGAAGAAAAGGCAGCATACGGAACTGTTCCATTACATATAGTAAAAAGGCTATATAACGTTTTACACATTTGCATTTCTTCACTTAGGGCAGTTATCTTCATTTCGAAATTCATTGCGATTTCTGTGCCTTATATATATCTAGCACAACTTATATATATATATATATATATATATATATATATATATATATATATATATAAAATTTACTTGCCTAGATGGTCGAGCTGTCCAGTGCGTTGATCACACTGTTCTAGAAGATGTAGTTCTGCTGGCACGCCGCAAAAACACACTACCCCATTAAACGTCAATCATTCATGATATTAATCATTTGTTAGCAATTTTGATTTGCATTATATCATTCACATTCCCAAGACACTTACGGTGGAACTCGGTCACAATTACGTCCTTTCGTGTCAATGAGACATCAATAGCACTGATTAGCACGTATTAAAAACAGATACATTCAACAGTATTTTATGCATCTCAGACCTGTTTGTTATCCTTCAGGAATCTGGGAAGAATAATCAGATACTGTAATTCGTTTCCCTTATCGTGTAAAGGATGCTTAGGCTTCCTAACGATGTACGCTTCAGGGCAGTATAATTACTATTGGCTGGAAGCATCGAAACGCTATGACAAGACTCTGAATATCCATAAAAGCACACTATATCGTTTCTACCATACCTAAGAATGACCAGTACAATTGTCGACAGCCTCGATCTGGCCGACCAAAGGTTTTGACGCCTCGACAGGATTCTTTCATGAGGTTGCGGCACTTGCGCATCTGGTTTAAAATTGCAAATGAGCCATCAGGTACACATCATTCAAGAAACTCGACATACTGTGTTGAGGTGTTTCCGTTCCTATGGCATCAAGCCGGTTTTCAATAAAGATGGAATGCCTCTTAATCGTCATCGACGTGATAGCATATTCTAATAGTAGCGACGATACCCTCCAAATGTGTTTCCTATACAAATATAGTGTCGTATATTCTTCTCTGATTCACCCTTTACCGCTCAGATGGGCGTCGGCGTCATTTTCAAATTAGCAGTGAACGTTATACTGATAACAGCATGGTGAAAGGTTTGGTGGTGGTAGTGTTGTAGTGTGGGGCGATATGTACTGGCCGAAAAACCCACTTGGTCATTTATGAAGGTCACTTGTTAACGGTTCATGGACAGTGTTCAGCAATCTGTCGTTGTGAGGTTTGTTCTCTAGCACAATTTGATCTTTCAACAATTGCCGCTGTTATGTGGCGCGACGTGCATTGGGCTATCTTGACCAAAAGAATTGCGCCCATGCAGTCCAGATTTCTTGCCAATAGAGCATGTGTAAACATATAAGATCCTCACATTCGAACGCGACAAATACACCAGAGGCTCTATCCCGCATTGCGTCGTGCTCTTTTGTAAGAGTGGTAAAACATCCCTGTGGCACAAATAAACAGAGTTCGAGCAGGTACAAGTGCTAACGAGGGAGTATATTTGTTATTGAAGTTGGAAATTTTTAATGGCTACCTCCTCTTCAGTCTTGACATTCTTGGCCATGCATCTTAAATCATTGTTACATGTACCCAATAGAATATAAACGGATAACTCCGTTTACCTGATCAGGATATGGGGCTCACGGCGGGTGTGACCGGGGAACTAATAAAAAATATTACCGAAAAATGGAGATTGTGCTTCTTTTGTGTGTCAATGTATATAATATCTACAAATAATTTTTCTGCCTATTTGACGTTTTTTTATTTTATCTCAATGGCGTTTGCATATGACTTACAGTTTGGGCTTTGAATTTAATAACTATTGTTTATCGTATCTAATGATGGAACTCAAGAACAATATTTTGGGATTTCTACATTTGATATCTGAATTGGTCTTATTTGCAGCTACGAGGATGTTATACAGAAAACGGGAATAAGCAACGAGGCAATTAATTATATTATTGACAATAACCTGTTCCACTCGGGACTCTTCGAAGGACAAAGTATTTCAAGCTTCCCTAAAACACGAAGAGGATTCGAAGAAAATAGCATTCGTACTGGTCTTCCACGTGTTGTCAGTGTCCCAACTGGGATGGGGTCGTTCCCAGCAGGATTTATGAAACAATTCCTTTTTTGGAATCCAACAAGGTCTTTCATTTTTAATTACCAAAATATCCATGGATTATTACACACAATCTTTAGAACCATCCTTCCTTACTTCTTTTACTTCGAAGAACCATCACAGGTTTGAATCGTATGATGTCGACAAAATAATGAAGATAGTTCATTCTTCACATTAACTTACCTGACCTCAGATTTTGTGATAAACCCAACATTTTTTCTACATGAGGCTCGGTCAAATATTTCTTATAATTCGACATCAATAATGACCATCATATAAACTTTATCGAATATTAATTGCGGTCTAAGCCGTGAAATCACATATCTGTATTTTTTTATTCCTTAGGCACATGTATCATCCAAATAGTCAACTCGTGAAAATAACAAGAGCAGAAGGAGGGTACTACCTGCTGAAATTCAAAAGAACAGTAACTGTCAATGGTAAAACAATCCCTACAGACGAGTGCTTCAGTGTGTACACACGAAATGTGATACTAGCTCTTCCAAAGGTACCACTGCAACAAATTGAAATGCCTGACTTTGACAATCCTGTCTTCCAATCAGCACTTGATGCGGTGATCGACATGGAAGCATCGAAGATTTTCCTTGTTTATGACTTTCCTTGGTGGCTTCGAAGGCCCTGTAATATAACATTTACCCATTCAGATTTTCCATACAGGCAGTCAATGCACTGGGGGATATCCAGGACAGGAAAGGCCGTTCTTTTGGTGTCTTATGCAGACTTTGAGGATGTGCCATTTTGGAGTCATCTTCAACGAATAGGAAATGTTGTAAGCAAAAGGAACGACGACACTCGGGTAACGGACGAAGTTGTAAGGCATGCACATTTCCAACTGTCAAAAGTTTACGGCATAGATTATAAGAATATCCCTAATCCAGTGGATGGAATGATGTTTGTGTGGGACAAATATCCTTTCAATGGTGGTTGGGTAGATTGGAAACCCGGATCAAGATGGTATGATATTAAACATTATCTGACAGCACCGTTTCCTGGTGACAATATATTCATCGTCCATGGTTATTGGGGAGCAGAACACAATGGATGGGGTGAAAGCTCTCTAGAGGCCGCCGATGATGTACTAACTCATTTCGGACTTCCGTCTTATCTTGTTACCTAGATCAGTACAATACTATATTTACCTAAAATATTTTAAAAGCATGTTGGTTGAGAGAATTGTACATCTAACATTTAAGTATGTAACTTCGAATCCCAGTGAACTAGAAATAAAAGACACCACAGAGTCGTCCACTTCTGTTTCATACTTAGATATTTTATTGAAAGTAGATATTAACGGCAAACAAACAACTCATCTTTATGACAAACGGGATTATTTCAGCTTCTCCATCGTCAACTTCCCATATTTATGTAGAAATATTCTATTATCACCTGTATATGGTGTTTATATTTCTCAACTGATTCGATACGCAAGAACTTGTTCTACGTATGGTCAATTTTTTTTTAACGCAGGCTACAGACAAACATGTTGATGGCGTTGAAGTTTTAAAGTCAGCATTTCGCAAATTCTATGGTCGTTTTAACGATCTAGTTTGTCAATACAACCTATCATTGGGTCAAATGCTGTCTGACGTGTTTCATATCAATGGCCTACATTTTTGCAGTTCCACCCCTTATACCGGAAGTTGGGGGCGCGCTTGCGATTGCAGTCCTAAGCTTCACATAAATAATACTAACAAATAGTGTATAGTAAAGCTTACGTTACCAAATGCTTTATTATGCTGAGTTTTAACAGGCTGTAATGTATCTATGATAAAAACAAAGTTTAATATCTTAGATTTTCTGGAGAATTTTTTTTATGATATGCATTTTGTCAAATTGTAGAGTTGGGGAAGGGGGAGGGAGTGTTATAGCTAGGTGTACTTGATGTTTATTTCTGTTCAAATTATGCAATCAATACTGATGATTTTAATAGTATTCTGTTTTGAAATAAACAGACACCTAGAATTAAAAGCACAATGAAAGCATGTAGTCCAATCTGGCACGTAGCATCTTTTATAAAGGTGGTGGTGGCAGGGGGGTGTGGTTGACTTCATGATATTGAGTGACAATTCTTGACAAGTAATTTAAAAAAACATCCAAAGCTCGAGAACGAAGGTGGCAAGGATTGATCTTTCAGTTCCATTCATCAGTTAAATTTTACATTTCCGCTACCATTCACGACAATGCTATTTTTTTAAAGAGGGGGGGGGTGTCCTATCTATAGATCTATCTTTGCACGTAAAAATAGCCAACTTTGTATGTATTGATAAGAAGAGGCAGACCCATTGTTGCTACGAGCCTGATAATTGTTTTTGTGCTCATTTGAGTAATTAAAGTGTAAGAAGAGGTGTAAGTTGATGTACACAAAATCTTAAAGGGACTGGTTCACGATTTTTGAAAAAAATATTTTTCATATTTGATGTCAAACATTAAAAATATAACTGATTAATTGGTGACAGTCAAAATTTTAAACTTCTGGACGCAAGAATAAAAGCAATATTTTAGCCTTAAATCTGTGTTATGTAAACAAAGACTCGAGTCTGTTCATGTATACAAACAAACCAGTGAAATGTTAATTTTGTAATATAAAGCATCCTAATTTTGCAAAGTTACAAATTTTAACTTTTATATGACACATTTTACCCCAAAAATGCTTGAAATGTGAAAGATATAATAAACTTAGATCGATATCCATTTCTTTTGAAAATTTCGTAAATATAACATACCACAATCTTTGTTTACAAAACAAATAATAGACTCTCTAAAATGAGCTTCTGTAATGATGTATAACCTAGATTTTTATGTGAAATCTTTTAAATACATTAGACAATAGACTTTGATCATTAAAAGTGAAAAACAAAATTTTGGGGGAAATCATGAATCAGTCCCCTTTAAAAAACTTTCAAAAGATTGAATCACACGCGAAAAATATATTTTAACAAAAATATTACACTAGAGATATCAATTCGAGATAATTAAGATGCTTTGTACATGTATATTGGCACCTGGTGTACATTTAGCAACAAGTACTTTTGTTCGGTGTGATGTACGGTGTGATGTACAGGCCTATGCGTTGGTTGTACATGTGTTTTACGCATATCTTATTGCATGTTTTTTGTGTTTTTGTTGTCGAAAATATTGGTAAAAATCAATAATGCAGAATTGCAGCTACATTAAGAACATTATGATTCTGATTTTCAAAAAAACAACAACCGAGGAATAGTTCGTATTTACATAGGTCTACATTGCTTGCGAAAAACCCCACACAAGGGACACATATAAATGTAAACAGTGACCAAAATATTTTGTTCAGTTATACTATTTTTAAGTCATTACACTTAATTCTTAGACAAATTCCTTAACTGGCAATTGATTGCAATAAAAAAAAATTGTAAATTTTCTCTATTTATTCCTTATATAATATCGTCAACTGAGGACCGCAATATGCTGCGAGCCCTCTGTAATCAGGGGGAAATAACTCGCATAGCATTATGAAAAATGTAGGCCATCGTTAGGCGGTTCTTAGCACACTGATTTTGACTACGGATAACTCCACTTACATGATCGGGATATGGGGCTCACGGTGGTGTGACCGGTCGACAGGGGATGCATACTCCTCCTAGGCACCTGATTCCACCTTTGGTGTGTGCAGGGGTCTGTGTTTGCCCAACTCTCTATTTTGTATTCCTTGTAAATAGGAGTTATAAGATTGATCACTGTTCGTTATCTTCACATTTCGTTCAACTGATGAGGATGCATTCGTATCAATTGTGACAGAAAAGAAACATAATAAAGTAAAATAGAGTAATTAAACTTTAATCCTTTCTCACAAGACTGACGATTCATCATCAAGATAATGGATTAAAAATATAAGAGGAATATTAAAATTTCGCATTAGACATATCAAAACAAAAGTACGAACCATCTATCCTTCTGTGTTTTGTAAACCAGGAGTAATAAAAGAACTAGATAGATTACATGAGTTTTGGTTTCAGCTGACAAATCTTGTAATAACATTGTCTTTGTTTGTAAAGCTCATTATTACAACTGTATTTCAAACGAACTTGGCATTCATTCCACTTTTAGTAATCGTACTTATACTCCAACTGCCCTTTCAAAAGATGAAATTCTTCAAAACCATGCTTTATATAGTTTTAGACACCTTTAACATCCCAGTCAATGGGTCAGATGAATATGAGTTACCGTACCTATACTGGATTCCTAAACTTCATCAAAACCCTTACAAAACTACATTGCTGGATCCAGCAAATGTTCTACCAAGCAACTATCTTTGTTCCTCACGAAAATATTACAACTGTGAAGTGAAAACTTCAAACGTACTCTGCGACTACATATGCCAGAAGTGGTGTAAATCAAATGTGGATTCTAAAAAAATTCTAAAGAACTTTTAGTAAATTTGAAATCGCTAAACTTTTCTCAAATCAACAACATCAAAACGTATTATATTTCAACACTTTACACGACTATTCCTCACAATAAATTAAAGACTAGACTTTTTTACATCATAGACAGTTGCTTCTTCAACAAAAATGGAAATATTCATATCTCCTGATCAGTCGTCCACGAAATTACTTTGTTAAACACCACTCTGATTCCACGCACAAGTACACTGAAGTTCAGATAGAAAATAAGCTGGAATTCCTCATTGACAATATCTTCGTTGTCTTTGGTGATCAAGTGTTCCAAAAGTATGTTGGAATTCCCATGGGCACAAATTGTGCTCCTTCGTTAGCTGACCTGTTTTTATATTCTTATGAAGCAGAATTAATTTAAAAACTTCTACGTGAGAAGAAAAATCTCTTGTCGTGGCATTCAATTCGACATTTAGATATATTGACGACGTTTTGAGATCTATTAACAATAATCATGTTCGTTCATATGTCGATTCGATATATCCCTGTAAACTCGAAATAAAAAAAACACCACAGAATCGTCCACTTCTGCTTCATACTTAGATATTTGTATTGGAAATTGTTATAAACGGCAAACTAACAACTCGACTTTATGACAAACAGGCTGATTTCAGCTTCCCATATTCATGTAGCAACATTCCATGATCACCTGCAAATGGTGTTTATATATTTCAACTGATTCGATACGCAAGAGCTTGTTCTGCGTAATGTCAGTTTTTAAATCGAGGCAAGCTACTGACAAACAAGTTGATGGTGCAGGAGTTTCAACGATCTCGTTTAAAGTCAGCATTTTAAAAATTATATGGTCGTTATAACAATCTAGTTTGCCAATACAACCTATTATTGGGTCAAATGCTGTGTGACTTATTTCATACCGATTGTTATGCCGTTCTTGGCACATTGATTTTGACTACTGATAACTCCGTTTACCTGATCAAGATAGAGGACTCACGGCGGATGTGACTGGTGGACAGGAGATACTTGTTCCTCCTAGGTACCTGACCCCACCTCTGGTATATACAGGAGATCGTGTTTGCCCAACTCTCTATTTTGTATTGCTTGTAGGCATTTTGAGATTGATCACTGTTCGTTATCTTCAAGTCTGCTTACAGCCTCCGGTCTCGTGGGGATCCGGGTTAAAATAGGTCCGTAGTACCCCTTGTTTGTCGTAAGAGGCGACTAAATGAGGCGGCGCTTCGGATGAGACTGCAAAAACCGGGGCCCCGTGTCATAGCAGGTGTGGCACGATAAAAAAAACTCCCTGCTCATAGGCCGTAAGCGCCGATCACAGGCCTAACTTTTGCAACCCTTCACCGGCAATGGTAACGTCTCCATGAGTGAAAAAAATTTGGGCGGGACGTTAAACAGTATACAATCAAACAATGTTATAATCCTTAAAGCTTTCATGGATAAAGAAACAACACAAATGGGGAAATTGCAGTTGAAGAAAAGTTCACAGATATCATATGTAAGTTTTCCCCATCGTATTTAGAATCGGTAAAAAAAAATCTTTGTTTTTTTTTTATTCTTTGTGAAGAAAAGTTGAATTCTTCATGCATGTATACACTTGAAAGCATGTTTTAAAAGAGCGAATCAAGAAAACTGTTTAGCCACGCACACGATTTATTAAGAAATGTAAAGACATGCATCTATCTTTGCCATCAGTTTGTTCTAGGAAATAACATCTGAAAAAGAATGGACTTTGATAAATTGTTAATCTAAACCTTTTTGCAGTATGAATTATAGCTGGATTGTTTGAAAACATTAATAGGCATAATCATGAACCCAGGGGTTGAACCAGCATGACTCTACAATGCACGAAATCGCTTCCGTGTTACTTAAACAAATTACAGTCGTGTTCATTTCTCAGGGTTTCCCCCCATATTTTTATGTAAAACCTTTTCTCCCCATTCTTCCCCCCATGATGATGTCAGTGCCTGCATTTCAGCAAATTTTGATACACCCTATATGAGAATGGGTCCAAGAAGGTTTAGTCTCTTCAGAATGAGATTTCTGTGGAACAATGTTTTTTGAAATCCCTATATACATATATCAAACTTTAAATCCTCGTTGTGGCTATACCAAAGCCCCGGGGACCATGGTTTGGACAGACACAAATGTACAGTACATCGAATTCTTTCTCTTTGAGAATCTGTATTGGAATACCTAACAAGGATAATGGTATCTCGTTATCTATCCTACATCTGGTCTTTTAAAAAGTCCGTGTTTGTCCCGTTCTTGATTTTGTAAAATTTATAGGACATATAAGATTGATCATTGTTCCGTTATCCTCTTTGTTTTCTTCTTATAAAAATACACGATGTGAAGATATTTTCACATTGATTCAACAACGTGTAGGCTTTGTTCTGGACAAGAGAACTTCATTAAAACAATTGTTGTTTGACGTGTTTCATACCGAATGTTAGACCGTTCTTAGCACACTGATTTTGATTACGGATAACTCCGTTTACCTGATCACTACATAGGGCTCACGACGGGTGTGACCGGTCGAAAGAATTTTGAGAAAAAACAGCTTACATTACAGACAAACGTAAGATAAGTGACAGACAAATGTAATCACATGACAGACAAATGTAATCACATGACAGACAAATGTAATCAGAACATTCGGCTAACAAGCATCAAACCTTGCTCTTTAAACACAGCTTCCAATGATAAACTGTCTCCGGAGACGAGGAATGCTTTCTACGAACTCTTGTATTTTTACAGTGCCATCAGCTGCAGAATAATATAAGAATAGAATTAATTTTCATATGATCTACCAAGGTTCGTGTTTTTTCTTGGCATTTGTGTAATTGCTCTACTGTGTATATTACTTTTATACCCTCACTTCCTGAAGAAAAATTCATGATATAGTTACTCTGTATATTACTTTTGTACCTTTACGTTCTAAAGAAATATTCATAATATCATGTTGTAATCTCTGTCCGTCTGTCTGTCTTTTTTAGAACTACTCTTACATATTAAAGGGTGGCAAAATATAGCTTTTGCATATGATATGATATAACTTGTAGATGTGTTATACGGATTTAGAATTTCGGTTTAGGTTAATGGGTCCGAATGGAAGTAAAAATAAACAGTTGAATCTTATGAATCATCCTTTTAATGTGTGGAATTTAGTAATTTCGCATTAACCCGTGAAATAAAGTTTGGGGATGCAGCAATGACTTATTTTTCTGATGATTGACTAGGATTATGTTTTGAAGACAGATACATGTACCTATGTTTAACGATGGAACTTTAAAGGATTATAACTGTTATGATCCATAGCACTGGGCCTGACTCAGATGCTGCAGTGAATTTACGTTTCCCGGTAGAGTGACCAAGTTTAGCAAGTAGCATGTTCAATTTATAGTAGCTATATATTCCACTGTGATGAAACTCACATTGATATACTAAGGATACATCTATTCAGAATTTTTTCCTTTAAATGTTGCCATTGACGTTAATCTATATTTTCCGGATAAATGACCGAGCCATATTCTGGAGGGCCGCTTTAATTCGAAGTAACTATTAATTCTACATTCATTTGGATGATGTCTATAGGGATATTGATTCTGAATACAGAATCTTTTTTGAGAATTAGTACGTATATCGAGGAATTTTGGCATGAGGAATATTTAGCGAATAATTTTCAGAAAAGTAGTTACATTTATTGGCCTTTATCTTTAGCGGATTTTCAATTCATGCAATATTGTATTTCATATGAATGGACATTTTGGCGCCTTAATTTTGGCGAATTTTCGTAATCCGTCTTGATCCTTCAAAAAAGTCAAATTTAAATGTTACTAATCTGCCAAAAATACCCAATATATACTATGTCTTTCCATGAGATTGATCACTATTCGTTATCTCACAGAATATAAAAGTTATCCAATAGGAAGAATATTCAGAAAAACAATTCCAATTTTCATAATTGTTGAAAATGAAATGAAATATTTTCAACTTACAATCAACATCCATGATACTAAAGACGTCGTAAGACTTGGACATTTCGTAATTTTGATAAGCAGCAGTTGCTAGGTTGAATTCGTCACGCGGAACCAGTCCATCTCTATCCAAATCATAAAAATTGAAATCACACGGTAGTTGTGGGGCTGGTTTATGAGCAGGATCTAACTGGCGATAAACATGAGAAACAAAAGTGCTATAAAACAAGACATCAGACAAACGGAAAACTAGTTGTTTTTCTTTACAAAGCGAACTTGTCTTATCTCTGTTCTCCATATTTTGATACGCAATAGTAAAACAAAAGAACTCCCTTGAATAAAGAATAATTAATCATACTATTGTATTGCACTGACCTCGGGAAATATACAGAATGATACTTACAGGCATGCGATCTATGGAGTGGCGGCCGCGACATCCACCCCAAACTGAAACACACCATTTTGGTGCCTTCGCGGAAGCAAAAGCAAATATACCAGCAAAAATGCAACAGAGGAAAACCTTCATCTTTCGAAATCTACAAATATACATTAGAAGATAATTCCCATCTTACGAACATACAACAAAAGAATTCTATATCTTTCGAACCCTACATTAAAGGAGAGAGTGTTCACCCTCCAACACCTGAAAAATATAACGAAGGATAACAGCCTCTTAATCCTACAACAGCCAAACAAAGGAGAATCTTCATCACCCGAATTCATATTTAAAAATACAACTTAGGAAAATCTTCATTATCTTATTAAGTCATCCTTATACAAGGCTCATGCGCATATACTCAAACGAAAGGTAAATTTAAGAAAAATACAGGCTTACGCTAAGCACTGGATGTGGATGATATGCTCGTCACAAATTGTTCACTCATTTATATGATTTCTTTTTCAGACTGCATGATGATGATTAGACCACGTGTGTGCAGACCCTCAATCATTATTCATTCACAAGTACCACATCCCAAGTATGATCGAACCTAAAACGTGTGAATGAATCAAACAATTCACTTCCTATTTCCGTCCATTGGAGATATAATTTGTCATGAAAACAGATGTTTTAAGTGATTTTCATATTACACTAAACTATATAAAACAAAAAGATTCGATGGCTGAATTTTCACCAATTTATCCATAAAGATTTTGCCGGCCACAATGAAAGAGCAGTTGTTTATTTTCATAACATTGTCTCTGATTGCTGTGTCTCATCAATGGTGTTGGTCATTCTGGGGACCATGTCATGAGAGAAAAGTGAGTTTTTAAAAACACTAGATAAATTTTATATAAATTCAAAATTTGAAAAGGTAAATGTATTGCAATAATATTTATTATATTCTTCAAGATTTGTTTTTACAAACTATCACATTTCAGTGCATATAAATGCATTGTTTGTCATTTCCTAATTTGTTTGCTGAATTTCAATTAAGTACGGCAAGAAAGATCCTAGCAGTCTGCCATCTCCTCTACCATGCAAATACTCTACATTTGACCAGAATTCCGATGGCGTTGTCACGTTGGAAGAATTTAATACCGTGACACAGGGCTTTCCAGCCTACAAAATCAGAACCGAGAGTGGTCCACACGGTAAATGATATTGAAATTCAAACCTTACTACCATTCACTGTGCCGAATAATTCTGCATATACGTATATATCTTTTACAGGGCGTCCAATCATAACCGAGGAAGAGTTCGGAAATAACAAAGAACGCCTAGAGCAAATGAATATTGTTTCAAACTGTTCATGAACATTCAATAAATGAAATCTACTTTCATTAGTTTTCTTATAATTAGACTACTAGTGTCATATAATCCATGTGTGACCGTTCAACACTCAACAGGGGATGCTTACTCATCCTAAGCACCTGATCCCACCTCTGGTATGTCCAGGGGTCCGTGTTTGTCTGATCCCACCTCTGGTATGTCTAGGGGTCCGTGTTTGTCTGATCCCACCTCTGGTATGTACAGGGGGTCCGTGTTTGTCTGATCTCACCTCTGGTATGTCCAGGGGTCCGTGTTTGTCTGATCCTACCTCTGGTATGTCCAGGGGTCCGTGTTTGTCTGATCCCACCTCTGGTATGTCCAGGGGTCTGTGTTTGTCTGATCTCACCTCTGGTATGTCCAGGGGTCCGTGTTTGTCTGATCTCACCTCTGGTATGTCCAGGGGTCCGTGTTTGCTCCTTTCTTAACTTTGTATTTTTATATAGGGTTTATGAATCCGATCACTGTTCGTTATCTTCACTTACTCATGGTTGAATTAATCACAGTACATGCACTTGAACTATGAAATCTCGCCAAAAGGAACGTATTTCTCTTTTGTTTATTTCATTTTAGAAAATCAAGATTCGATACCTGTAAACGAACAACTACAACACGCAATGGTATACGGCTTATTTGGTCACAATTCGGAATATTGATATGCATAGCATAACCAAAAACATGAGCAAATAGAGCAATTAACACCCTTTTGGTACAATGTAATCATTAAATTGTGTCTACTTTAGTGCTGACATTATATTTAAATTTGTTTTAATTTCCACATTATTACATGTATATTCGTTTTTGTTTTGGGGTTTTTTTTTAAATAACTTTTTTTGGTTCTTTTTTCTATTTTGCTGACATCTATTACAAAATAACAGTCGCGATGATGATTACGTATTCAAGGAGACAAAAAAGATGTTCGGCTCGGACTTTGATGAATTTCATAATCTTAAAGATTATAATATTTCGGCAAATTATAACATGTCAACTTGGTAATCGTTTTTATTTAATCAGACACACAAACCAAAAACATCAGCTAAGGAATGATTGACAGCAAAAACATCACATGTGACACTTATTACAATTGTCAACAACTGACAAATGATTGTGACCACAGAATTCCCGTGAATTCTTTCTAATCTACTTTAAAAATTAATCCATTTTAGTTACATGTACGAATAATAATAAAAATAATTTGGTGCTAGAAAATGAAACGCATTACTGTCGGTTAAGGAATCAAATGGGGCTAGTTTTGTTAACTATATAGGATCCATTAAGTTTATAGAGACTACATACAAAAACTGTTTTATTATCTTATATAATGTTCAGTCAAACGAAAGAGCTACTTGTAAAGTTACTTGATCTAAAGTTTCCTTGTTAAAATACATTTTTAAAAATCCTAGGTTTTAAAGGAAAATTCTTTGTTGTCCTATGTCAATCAAGCGTCTTTTCAAAATGTTTCTTACAATATATCAGATTATGTATCTACATTGTATCGGTGTCTGTGTGTGTATATACCAGTGTGCCAAAAACGGTCTAACGATCGGTTTGAAACACGTCAGACAGCATTTGACCCAATGATGTGTTGTACTAGAAAATTAGATCGTTATAACGACCATAGAATTTGCAAAATGAAAGGTGAAGATAAGGAACAGGGATCAATCTCATAACTCCTATAAGCAATACAAAATAGATAGTTGGGCAAACACAGACCCCTGGACAAACCAGAGGTGGGATCACGTGTTAAGGAGGAGTAAGCATCCCTGTGGACCCGTCACATCCGCCGTGAGCCCTATATCCTGATCAGGTAAACGGAGTTATCCGTAGTCAAGATCAGTGTGCCAAGAACGCTAACTTTAAACGAGACTGTTGAAACCCCTGCACCATCAACTTGTTTGTCAGTAGCCTGCTTCGATTTAAAAACTGACCATACACAAAACAAGCTCTTGTGTATCTAATCAGTTGAGATATATAAACACCTGGGGTTTACAGTGATGTTACAGGGATTTACAGAATCGTTTAAAGTCAACATTTTGCAAATTCTATGGTCGTTATAACGATCTGATTTGCCGATACAACCTGCCATAGGGACGAATGCTGTCTGACGTGTCTCATACCTATTCTCAGGCCGTTCTTTATACACTCATTTTGATTACGGATTAATCCGTTTATCTTATCAAGATACAGGGCTCATGGCGGGTGTGATCGGTCGACAGGAAATGCTTATACCTTCAAGGCACCTGATCCCATATCTGGTATGCCCGTGTTTCCCAACTCTTAATTTTGTATTCCTTATAGGAGTTATGAGTTTGATCACTATTCGTTATTTTCACCTTTTCAAAGACTGATGCTGTTAGCATCTGAGTATATGAAGAAAATGCAATAAATCGTTCCATTCTGAAGAGAAAGACGTTGTATGGTTTAATGAAATTCTTCAATGATATAGGCCTAATGTAAAATCCTTAACATCCGCTGGTAACAAATTTTCGTTAATGATTTTTTTTCATCTGTACACGCCGTTCGAATATATTCTCAAAATAAACTATACTGAAGATATGGCAAACACGTGTCACTCTGATAAAACCATGAAAAATTGAAACCCTCGAAAAATAATGATTACACTGGAAATGATAACAATTTCAAGAATCCTCGGCAATTTTTTTGCTCTAAGAGGAAAGGGGAAATTAATAAACGTTATCTTAAGAACGAAAAAAAAACATTTCCACATTGATATTACAGACATTAAACTTGGTTGTTTGAAGGAATGGGTAAAGATTTGATCACCGGTAGATGTGCTATTTTAACCGAAGGTATAAAAAACTTAGAAACTTAGACAAACAATTCTTATCAATAAAAATGATGCTATTTAAAGAATCTGTAGTTTTTAATGAAATAAAAATTACGTGTACTTGTATAACATATCAAATGATCAAACGATTTACCGGTAGCAGCCATAAATGATCATTATCTAGGGAAATATTTCAACTTTCGAAGGCTTTTTTCCCCCACACGACTACTCCAAAACGTCCCCTTGCTCGGTACTCTCTAGGATGAAATGTCTAACCATAGATAACAGAATTGCTTGTAATCTTATCAATATTTTTCACTACTATTTTTCACTACGTTTTCTATTTCACACCCAATGATAAATTGCACTTTGTAACATTTCATGGTTATTCAGATTTTTTTCATTTGTAAAGCATGCTCCATGTCATTCCCAGTTGTTGCCACGATTTGATAAAGAACATGCTGTGTTGATAAAACAACTAATTTATATTGAATAAAACACTTGAAGCAACAGAATAAAAAATAAAACACGTCTAATTTATTTTAGATAATACACTTGTTGCAATAATTTAAATACAGTTGTCTTTAATCCAGACTATATTCATAAGGATACTTGTGGCGAGCTAGGTATGACTTGCTTTCTTCTTTTTATTTCTATGTGTATTTAATTTAGTGATAGCTTTCAGCTCAGAGCTTCTTCTACATGAAAGTATATCAAGCACCTTGTTGTTTAACGTCTTTGGTTTCGTTTAGAACTCCGAACTATGACTATGATCGTCTGTCGGTGATGGAAATTACAACCCCCCCCCCCCCCCCCCCGAAAAGCTGGATCAGATATTATGAAATTTACAGAAATGAGAAATCCATTACTCCTTAATAAAACAACAAAGTTACAATTAATAAAATTTATCATATAATGGAGAATCATAGTAATAGTGTTTACTATACCAATGATAGTGCCGTGGTCACAAGAACTACACAGGATTTGTCATTTAAACCCTTCAATGCGCCGAACAATTTCTTTATTTTCTTTGCAATGGTCTTCATGTATGGTGTATTTAGATACGTTCAAATGTATTGCTCATTGTTTACTTGATTCTACAAGCAATTATATCGCTTGGATTCGAATTTATCATTAAATAGTAAAAGTATAAAACTCTAAAAATGAACTCTAAATATAAGGTACCAAGCTCTGCAATAAAAAGTAAAAAAAAATACAAAGTGATATACAATTAAGTCTGTATTATGATATATTAATATATACTCATTCTACAGTACTACTAAAGTTCATCCCGAAATTCCGTATGCTTCCCAAGTATCTACAATGGAAGTAATAATGCTGTTCATATCTTAACTCTGACTCTTAATTCTGATGATAAAGGTCAAAGCTACAAATATTTCATACCCATTAGGCCTATATATCATTACAACTCTAGCAATAAAATTAATTGCATGTTTCAAGATTTCAAAAAAGGAATATGTTCTAAAACATATTTATTTCAACCGAAGATATTTAGTTTCTTTTCCTATGATCAACATATTGCAGTCCTTTGACTAAAGTTCATTTCTCAACAGCAAGATGTCTCGGGAAAAGTCATTGTCATCGGTGTTTCATCTGCATTTCACTTTCACAAACTTGAATTCCATTCTTTCCTTTTAGGTAAATATGAAAACAGGTCTGCTTTTAGTTCTTCTACTTGTTTTGTGCATTGGAGGGAGTTATGCTCGCTGTCGTATTCGTCTTTGGGGAACTTGTATTCTTGAACGGGTAAGATACATCTTTCATCCTATCCAGCCACGTGTACATGTATATATCAATCTATTGTTGATACAGCAGATATTCAAAAAGGTAAAGTTTGGTTTTTCAATATTGTCCATTGTGTTGTTAGAATCACTTAAATTGATACCCATTATACGCACTGTACTTATGAATACATTACATTTTTATGACTCTTAATATCATATACTGGGTTAATAATCATTACACGAGTTTCTTGTTGTGTTTGATACCAGTAAATCTACGATTCATATAATAAGTTCTTAGTTTCGTAAGCGAGAATTCCAGCGTCCTAGGTATTCTCACTGCATCGAATCATGCAAGGGATGCTTACTCCTCTGAGGCACCTGATCCTAACTCTGCTGTGTCCAGGGGTCCGTATTTACCATACTCTTAATTTTGTATTCACCATACTCTTAATTTTGTATTCTTTATAGGAATGATAAGATTGGTCACTGTTATTTTCACTTACCTTTATCTTCACTTTTTCCATTAAAATCTTAAGATTTATTGGCGGCGTTTTAATTTGTTGTGGTGGTTTTTATGCTGTTTGTTTCTTTTTGTTTTGTGGGGGGGGGGGGGGGTCACAACACATCTAAAATGTGAAGAAGTGAAGATAACGAACAATGATCAATCTCATAAATCCTATGAAAATACAAAAATGAGAGTAGGGCAAACACGGACCCCTGGATGTACCAGAAGTAGGATCAGATGTCTAGGAGGAGTAAACATCCCCTGTTGACCGATCACACCAACCGTGAGCCCTATATCTTGATTAGGTAAACATAGTAATCCGCAGTCAAAATCAGTATGAAGGCAGAATTCGACCTCATGACAGATTTGTATTTGCAACTTAGATTATTATGATGACCACAGAATTTCAAAATGCTGACTTTAACAAGACTGCTGATACTCCTGTAACATCAACTTACGTGTCAGTAGTCTGTCTCGATTTAGAAAATTATTATATATGGAACGTGCTTTCGCGTGTCGAATCAGTTGAGAGACAAACAACATCTGCAGGTGATAATAGAATGCTGTTACAGCTGTACACAAATATGGGAAGTTGACTATGATGACGCTGAGATCATCCCGTTTATCATAAAGTTGTGTCATTAGTTTGTCGATAACACATGACATCTATGTTCAATAAAATATCCAAATATGAAGCAGAAATGGAAGATTATGTGGTGTCTTTTATTTCGAGTTCACTGAGATATATCAAATCGATATATTCATGATAATGAGTATTGTAGATAAAACGTCGTAGATATATCTAAATCACAGCAAGATATATTTTCTTCTCAAGTAGAAGCTTTTGAATACCTTCTGTCTCATGAGAAAACAAAAACAGGTCGGCTAATAATGGAACACAAATTTTGACCTGATCACCACAGACTACATAGAAATGGTCAATGAAGTTTTTAATATCAGCCTTCGAGTACTTGTGCATAGTATCAGATTGGTGTTTAAAAAGGTGATTTTTGGATGACTGAGCACAAAATATGAATATTTCATTTTTCATTTTTTATTGACGAAACAGCTGTCCATGATGTCAAAATACCTGGTCTTTAATTCAGAGTGCGGGGTGTTGGAAAATCTTATGTTTGATGTTGATTTAGAAAAAGTGTTGTGATCTCAAATTACTAAAAGTTCTTTGGAACTTTTGATTGATTATATATTGTTTAACATCCATCTCAAAAAATTTCCACTCATATGGAGACATCAACGCTGCCGGTGAAGGGCTGCAAAATTTAGGCCTATGCTCGGCGCTTACGGCCTTTGAGGAGGGAGGGATTTTTATCTTGCCAAACCTACTGTAACGCGGTGCCTTGGTTTTTTGTGATCTCATCCGAAGGACCGCCCCATTTAGTCGCCTCTAATGACAAGCAAGGGGTACTGAGGACCTATTCTAAACCGGATCCCCACAGACTTGGAACTTTTGAGAATTCACATTTGATTTACACCACTTCTTGTATATGTTGTGGCACAATATGTCTTAAGTTTCTCCTTCACAGCAGTTAATATTTTCATGAGAAGTAAAGATAGGGCCTTGGTAGAACATTTACTGGATCCTGAAATACATCTACGTTTAGTAAGGTTTTTGTGTAGTTTCGGAATCCAGTATATGTATAGTAACTCGTACATGTATTCATTCGTTCCATATCAAATGTGTTTTTTAAAATCTAAAACACGATTTTGAAGTATTTCTTATTTGGAAAGGGAACGTGGAGTATAAGTAGGACAACCAAATATGGAATCAAGGTCACGTTCGTTTAAAATATAATTGTAATAGAGAGCCTTACTATGTTAATCAGTTATCAACAAAGTTTATTGATAACCAATTTCTCCCTAGATCTCATGAATATCATGTTACAGAGAAGTGGTAAGGCTGGACAGAAAATTAACTTACCTTGCAAGTTTAAGCTTCTTGACCAAAACATTGATGGGGAGATTTCTGTAGAAGAAGTTTTGACAGCCTTCTCGGGCCCTGACAGTCCCATGTACACCAAAGCTTTGACGGATATAATGCATGCAATAGATCGTAACGGTAAGTAAATTTACTTTCCAGTTTGTACACAGTACATCAAATAATTCATATAATATTCAAATTATCAATTAGCTGTAGTTTAGCCATTGTGTTCGAAAACATGCGAAAGTCTGGTAGACTACATCATCATTATGGATACTAAACCCGTCTTTAAAGTTGATTTGTAAGATGAAAAGGTGAAGATAACGAACAGTGATCAATCTCTTTAACTCCTATAAGGAATACAAAATTAAGAGTTGGGCAAACACGGATCCCTGGATATATCAAAATATGGGATCAGGTGCTTGGAAGGAGTATGTATCCCCTGTCGACCGGTCACACCCGCCGTAAGCCGTAAATGTTGATCAGGTAAACGGAATTATCCTTAGACAAAGTCAGTGTGCCAAGAACGGCCTAACAATTGGTATGAAGCACGTCAGACAGCATTTGACTCAGTGACAGGTTGTATTGGTAAACTAGATCAATACTGACTTTAAACGAGACTGTTGAAACCCCTGTAACATCAGCTTGTTTGTGGGTAGCCTGCCTCGATTTAAAAACTTATCATACGCAGAACAAAATCATTTGTGTCGAATCCATTGAGAAACATATACATATGATATTGGAATATTGCAACATAAATATGGAAGTTGACGATGGAGAAGCTGAATTCATCCTGTTTGTCATGAAGTTTAATTCTTACAGTGTAGTTTGCCGTTAACATCAATGTTCAATAAGATATCCAAGTATGAAGCAGATGTGGAAGACTCTTTGGTGTATTTTATTTCAAGTTCACAGGAATATATCGAATCGACATATGAATTAAAATGATTATTGTTAATAGATAAAACGCCGTTGATATATCTAAATGTGAAGTTGATATAAGAATTAAAAAACTATATGTTGCATGAATTTATAATTGCAGGGGATGGACGCGTCGATATGGATGAATTCACCCAGAGCAAACTCTATCTTCAACAGACCCGGCTTTTCAAGAGTTGTGTTTGAGGAAATAAAAAAATTGAAATGATAAGGCTAAATGGTCAAATATCTATGAGTATTTGAATTTGATTCATTCACATTTTTAGTTAGTTTTGTTTTAAAATACGTAGACTTCGGATATAATGACCGGAACCCGCAAGGTTAAGTCTACGTTTAATTTGATGTGCAGGATGTATGCATTGATTAAAACTTTGTTTGCATGAATTTTCAAGCTCGAAAATTCGCGTATTTCAGTCCTAACACTGTTCTGTTTCAGATCTTGAAACAGTTAGGAAAGGTTATTGTTAATTCATACAGTATTTCTATCTTATGACTTCTGTCTTGTTGGAACATGATGGCAGGGACCATATCCCAATGCCACGAAAAACGTTGTTATGGATTTTGGTAGCTCGGATCATTCCTTGATGCTTCATCATAATAACAAAATGTATAATGCTTCAAAACAATTTTATACAGTATTGGTTTTTACCAACACTCGCCATTCTGCAAATATGATTGTGCCAAAATTTGATAATGAAGTATAAAAAATTACAGTCTTGAAATAATTATGCCTGAATTATGACTGTATATCATATGAAATATAAAATTCTAGGATTTCGGTTAAGCATGAATATGAAGGTTGCGTATCAAGTATGAATTCAAACAAAGAAAAACAGAAAGATGTCGATCGACGAAATAATAACAAATATGCAGTAAGTCTTTATTACAATGAGCTCGTTTTTATACTTGTAGATATATGAACACTAATAACTTCTTTAGGAATGTTTAGGATATTTATTTGTACAAGAAATAGCTATTTTATAAAACAGTATGATCACACATTTCCAAACTTTTCATTTGTCTGTGTCTTTACAATCTGACAATCTGCACGATTCAAAAGTATTTCTTGCAGAGATTCTTTTCACACATATACCCTATTGGGCATGCGTTACAACTGACACCTCCAGTGTACGGTCTGCTGTACAAATCACTGCTGCAAAATGAAGGGAAAATACAAACACTAAGAACAAAAATGTTAGAACGAGAATGCATGTTAAGATTGAGAGCAAAAAGCTCTCTCTCTCTCTCTCTCTCTCTCTCTCTCTCTCTCTCTCTCTCACCTTGGTCCGTAATCGCAGACTATAAATGTTTTCGTCCCACATTCAGCTTTTCCACAACCGATATATTCTGAATCAGCCCATGTGACCTTCAAATAATTTAAAGCTGAATGAAATCTTTAAAATAATCGAAGAATGTCGAATATTAATGGTATGGGGAGTTAACGCGTTTTCGATACTAGCATTCTGTTTATTTTAGTCTTAATGTATTTTATTGCATATACTCGAATAATATACAAACGGGTTCGAACACAAGTTCTAACAACTTACAATAATTTTTATTTCATATTTTACAATTATAGCATTATGATGTAGTCATTACAAGTTATTATCCACCTGATTATAGTATATTGACTGAGGACGAAGTATAAGAGTTTTATCAGAGTTAACTAAGGACGCCAATATTAGAATATCATGTTATTTAAAGCCTGTGTTTAGTTCATTGTTGTCACGTGATTCTGTCATAAAACTCTTATAAAATAGAGACTGCCTAAAATGATGTTTATAAAGCGTTTTTAACACCAAACATAGATCGTTCAATTATAAACTCCGCCTATCAAACATGATAACATAATACTTTTTCCTATTCATTTATTTAGTTATTTGCTGACTGAGATTGACTTTGCTAGGAGCATTATTGTAAATTAGCACATGTATGATGATCACTAACAGAATATTTAAGGATTTGTTAAGTATGTGAGTTGATTAACTACAATGGAAAACGGAAAAGTTGGTATATCGGCGATATAATCACCTCGCATACCCAACAAACTAAACAGCGGTTCTTTTCATTTATATTAAAAATGAAAATGTGGAATCGACAGATCAAAACTCCTGCCGAACACACATGGTATTTCATGTTAATTTCCACTGACGCCATTCATTTGCAAAAACATATTGGAGCTTCAAAGGGTTGTCACAGAGAAACCTGTTGGAAATGTAAATATTAATCTATCTATTTGTATCATTATTGGGAATATTACCTTACACATTTTTTCTAACTATCGGATATATTTATTTCGTAAACATTTTGTTCATAGAGATGATTTGGACGGATTACCTGTGTGTACAATTCGCAGAATTTGAACGTTTGACATTCATTACTCCGGATGTTGTAATAGTTTCCTTGTTGTTCCCAGTACTGAATGGCATCAGAAATAGTCTTCTCTTCTAGATAAAAATCTAACTTAATTATTTCAAAACATTTCCTAAGAAATCTAAGTTCATGAAATCTTTACGTAAATACATTGCCTTCATGATTCTCTTCTCTGGACTCCTCTCGTCATGTTTCTACCGTTTCCTACCAATTCATTTCCTTCACACATTTTGTTTTAATTTCTTGCAGATTGTTAAAAACTGAGAAAGTATACACACAGAACAAAAAGTCAGTTGCCTACTTCTATAGTGTACTACTATCCATCCATATAACTTTTTTCAGTCTATATTTCGCATGTCATCTGTTTCAACGCTTAAACGAGAACTGAATTTCACAATGAACCTCCCTCTTGATCTTAATATATCGCATGCCATCTTCAAAGTGACCCATCATCATTTTTAAAACCCACTGAAACACGTTGAAGGAAATTTCAAGAGGATACATACTTGCCCCATAGAAGATATTTTCGCCAACCCGGCTGAAAGTTGGTGATTGCATTGATCGGTGGTCGTTGTTGTCAAATGAACAACTATTTGCATGTCTCTGTGCGATCAATTCAAGTTCCAGCGAATATATCTGGAATTAAAGACAGTAGATCTGTAGATAGTGTTCTTGTCAATGACATCTGTCCGTCAGATCTACCAACGTAACCTTTTTACAGATAAACAAAATGGAGCACGAAGTCAATGATAGCGCCCCTCTACAGACAACCAGATGCTGAATGTAAATTCTATACATTCGACTTTATTTAAGAACCAAGATATAGGACTTATACAAAGAACTCGGACTGAATTGAAGAATTAGATAAATTCTTTTTTGACTCTTTCCATCAAACTCAAGCTAGTATTTACTGCACATGGATCGGTTGTTTGTATTGGGGTGGAGTGACGCTATTAAAACAAAAGATAGACTAATCTGTATTATATGCAGAAGTTGTCCCATCCCTTTATTCTTTTATATTCCCGTATTACAAATAAACTACATCTACATATATACTTCTATATGAAAGGTGAAGATAACGAACAGTGATCAATCTCATAACTCCTATAAGCAATACAAAATAGAGAGCTGGGCAAACACAGACCCTTGGATATACCAGAGGTGGGATCAGGTAACCACGAAGAGTAAGCAATCCCTGTCGACCGGTCACACCCGCCGTAAGCCCTACATCTTGATCAGGTAAACGGAGTTATCCGTAGTCAAAATCAGTGTGTTAAGAACGGCTTAACAATTGGTATGAAACAAGTCAGACAGCATTTGACCCAAAAATAGGTTGTATTGGCAAACTAGATTATTATAACGTCCATAGAATTTGCGAAATACCGACTTTAAGCGAAACTGTTGAAACCCCTGTAACATCAACTTGTTTGCCAGTAGCCTGTCACGATTTAAAAAATGACCATACACAGAACAAGCTCTTGTGCATCGAATCAGTTGAGATATATAAACACTATATGCAGGTGACAATGGAATATTGCTACATAAATATGGGAAGTTGACGATGGAAAAGCTGAAACCATCCCGTTTGTCATAATGTTGAATTTTTAGTTTGATGTTAATATTTATTTTCAATGAATATTTAAGTACGCAGCAGATGCGGAAGACTCTGTGGTGTCTTTTATTTCGAGTTCACGAGGATATATCGAATCGACATATGAATGAAAATGGATATCGTTAATAGCTAAAACGTCGTCGATATGTTTAAATGTTGAGTTGAAGGCCCCAACAAAAGATTTATTCTTCTCATGTAGAAGCTTTTTAATAAACTCTGCTTAATAAAGATGAAGATAACGAACAGTGATCAATCTCATTACTCCTATAAGCATACGAATATGAATGAGGAACTGTAGCATATTTTTTATTTCAACTTCAGAATACTTGTGCGTGGGATCAGGGTGGTGTTTAACAAAGTAACTTTTGGGTGACTGATCAAAAGATGCGAATATTTCCTCTTTCCATTTTTATTGAAGAAGCAACTGTCTATGATGTCAAAATGTTTAGTCTTTAATTTTTCGCGAGGAATAGTCGTGTAAAGTGTTGAAAAGTTATATGTGTTGATGTTATATAATGAAATGAACCCTTGTTCTCATTGTGGCACTTCACCTACAGCTGGTGTCCAATTGGATGTAGAACAGACAAACAAACAAACAAGTTAATTGGTTAATTGGTTCAGCTTTCTACGTGGCCTACAAATTAAGATGTGTAAAATTGGCTACTAGAATTCAGCTAAGAGTAGCTATCTACTTCTCCGAGAAATATTGTGCATGGTAAAATTGTACATACCAGTTTCTTCATGTAAGCTGCTGGTGGACTCACATTTGATCGAATGATATTGTGTTCCTAGATAGAAGAGTTTCGTAGGTTTTGTGAACAATACATAAATGTTGTTTAATTTATGAATGGAAATTTATTATTAATATTTTAGAAATCAACAGTATTCATTATTAACGATTCTCTATAATGCTTTGTCCGGAAGGTATACCAACTTTTTCCATTCTTAGAATACATATACGCGTGTAATTTCAAAACAAGAATTTCGCTTATATTATCGTCTGTGATGTACTGAAAAACAGAATAGAACCTGTACAATTCATTTGTCACTTACCTTTCAATTAATCATGAATTACGGTGTATATAATTATGCATTATATAAAATAAAGTGTGCATTATGAGATATTAAACACAAATTAGAAATCAAAGCCATTTTGCTTCAACTGAAAAAAGAATTACAATATCAATAGTACTAACAATGTCCCCTCTTTCTAAAAGCGTTTCCAGATTCAGATCAATAATATATGTATATAATTATGTATTGTTTACGGAGCTGTACTTATTTTTTTTTCTTACCTGGACGTAGTCCCTTTGGTGAATAGTATAGATTTGGGCAATGACTACTGACATAAGAATAAGAAGAAGATAGATCATCTTGGTAAGAAGAATTTCTACTGTCACAAAGTCAAATGGTAAGCATGCATGCCTACTCCAAACGAAATCGCTCTTTATATACCTTAGATGAAGTATCAGTCTAATAAAGTACAAATTCATCACACTCCAAGGTCAGACACCTAGACTGGTATTGATGTGATTTTAATACAATTAGATAAGGCTGTTAAATAATGATGCATGTCTAGTGTTTATTATCGGAAGTAAACATGGAATAATGCATGTATCATTTAAAATAAAATTACTGATATTCACAAATATTCTGTTACAAAACAAATCAACTAAAAAGTAATTGATGATGCATTTGTGAAAGATCAAAACAATTCATTATTCAATACATTAAAGTACAGATGATTAAAAATTAAATTAATCATTATATCAAAACACGCTGCAAGTTGGTAGCTTAAAAATATGTTAATAAATAAAGTTTTTTGACAATTCTTTATCAGAGAGAGGGAGAGGAAATTGTACGTTATATCTGTACCTTGATGATAGGGGACCATTAGGAAGAAGAGCGCACTGATGTGGTTGTCTGACCTACTGTCATCTGCTTTGTCCGTCATCGTGTTTTAATGTATGAACATTTTAGCATCTTCAGTTTAAATATTACTAGGTAATTTTTTTATCAAATTTGAAATGTAGTATCTATTTGGTAAAGGAAACAAATTTGTGAATTTTGTAGCCCCTCACTTTTGGGGCTAACGAACGACAACCAAAACCTCCAATTTTTTCTTTACTCTGGGATAACAAGCAGACAGTCTGTGTACTTATATCGTCTAGTCTTTAGGTAGTGTTTATTATTGTACCTCATTGGGGGAAATTCGGACAGACCAAAGAACTACATATCTACCCCCTTACATAAACCTTCGATTTACGGCGCAGTTTTTTCTGCGCGCGGTCGGAGTTTTATTTGCATCACCGTTTTAATATTTAAAAATCCTAACACATTTCCCCCACTACGGTTGTGTCCAAACATTCAATAACAGGTTTCAAATGATTTCGATTGTTGACGTCTGGCCATGTTGGTTTGCCAATCAATTCGATATATTCACTCATTTAGAAACAAACGTTTAAGATATAGGCATCACTATGTCTGCCTGTCTGTCCACCCTACTTTTACTCTAAGTCACAACTTTGTAAAAAAAAAAAAAAAAAAAAAAAAAAAAATTAATTAATTTAAAAAAACTGCTTTAGACGACCATAAATGCACATTGCTCCAAAGGTGCTTATTACCAGACAATATGAATGTTCACATGTAATATATTATGAATCAGTGGGATAAGACATTTTTTAAAACGTGGATAAATTAGTGTTTTGTGATAATGACACGCTTCCTGGAACATGAAAAAATGTATAGAGACACCATAGATCAGAGAGAAATATTTATTCGTGGTTCGAATTTCTTCCATTGTTTACATATAGGTTATAGTGCAATATCCTTGACCCAGGCGCCTATAATGCACCGAGTCGCTAAATAGTTTCGTATACTTTAATGTTCAACATCAATATTGGATTGCTCAGTGCTGTCAAATGCAAATATTGTGTATATTTTCTAAAAGGGATGTAATATATATAGGTAAAACAATGTATGGTTTCTATTGTTTAATTCGATTCCTTTTTCGAAGTGAGATAATTTATATCATTCTTCAGTTGTTTTGAATTGCAATTAAGCTGGAAGCAGAAATTATGGCAAATCACTTTATTTTCCATGACTACAAATAATTCTAAAGGAAAAAATGTAAAAGCACGCCTCCTTTCGAGTCTACAACTTCATCTATACAATATGATTTAGGCAACGATGGTAACATGAGCGCGTTACAGTGATATCTTCAACCATGATGATGGTGGTGCGGCTTGTGAGTGGTGGTTGTGGGTGCATGCGTGGTGGGTGCATGCGTGGTGTGAGCATGCGTGGTGTGAGTGGCACTTGACTTTGTACACAGCTTATGTTCACAATGATAGCCATGAGGACATTTGCTGCAAGGGGTTCCTGTAGTGTAAGGAATTTCTCCGCGGTAGTTTCCCCTGAAATTTAAAAACGCGAAGAAATTACTAATGAACATTCAACTCCTACAAAAATGCAAGTTAGACTGATTAACTTGTATGACGATATAGAAGTACTATAACATGATTTTTACCCTGGTCCATAGTCGCAGACGGTAAAATAGTTTTTGCCACAGTGGGCTTTGCCGCACCCTATATACTCAGAAGTAGACCAAATTTCCTAGAACAAAATCAATATAGATTGGTGTACATAATAGAAATGATTGCTCTCTTGAATTTTGGAATCTCTCAAACGAGTATAAAACATAATTTGTGATCTTTAAACACGCTTGCTGGTACCTGTGTATAGTGACCACAGCGGCCGGCGCAGGTGTTGTTGGTATAGGTGTAAGCCGTATTCTCCTGGTGCCAGTGGTCCACTACGTACTCTTCTGTGTGGTTACCTAGTTTTAAAATTCACACATAGTTACAAGTACACCCTCCAATGGAATTGTCTCATGTATCACACATGGAAGCGACGTTTATTCTGGAAATTCTTTATATTAATATCATTTGAAATTGATAGTTGTCCGAAAGCACAGTATGTAATTTCAGATATTGCACTCGGACATATTTTCTCTTTTGTGCATCAGTGACATAGTTCTTGACTATCTAATATAATCTATTTGCTACGCTTTAATGAGTGCTTAAAAATCAACCCAGGTTCAGAGTCCTCTCGGGCCATTTTTAGAATACATCGCAGATGACAAGTTTGTGTCAGGAAGAATGGAAAACTAAGTTCCGGAGATAAACAAAAAATGTCCGGAATAGTAGTAAACCTAAACTGAATCTAGAGATTTTTAAATTACTCAACTTTAGTAACACTGGAAAACCATTGAAGCAGATCAAGCAAACTGACTTGATATACATGTACTAGATTAAGGTGGAGTTTCGAAATGATTCAGAAGAACTATCGTTCTGTAAAACTAATTTGCTTTTAAGTAAATGTTCTAAATTAATCAATATAAATGCATAGTACGTTAGTCCGTTTTACTGGGGTAGATATGTATGAATACATTGTACAATAGTCCGTTTTACTGGGGTATATATGTATAAATACATTGTACAATAGTCCGTTTTACTGGGGTAGATATGTATAAATGCATTGTACAATAGTCCGTTTTACTGGGGTAGATATGTATAAATACATTGTACAATAGTCCGTTTTACTGGGGTAGATATGTATAAATACATTGTACAATAGTCCGTTTTACTGGGATAAATATATACGACACTTACGTGTACTCCAGTAAATGTTTTCTCCCACGTAACTGAATGTCGAGGATTGCTGAGACCTCAGTGAATTGTGATTCAAATGGCAGCCATCAGCCCATTTCTGTGCTATCTTAGCCAGTTCATCACTCCACGTCTGCACAATTCAAGGAAAAGGCTCTAAACATTTCACAATGCAAATGACAAAACACTGAGCTGACTGCATGAACCTCGGTATTGGTCAGTTTCACTAACTTGAAATCAAACACTAAGACATGCTAAGCCAACCAAGGTACACAACGTATTTACATAAATAAATATCAAAGGTTAAAACACACAAACTGCTGCATGTCCGGCTTTACTATTACTGGTGCTCAGTCTCATCGTTTAAGGTTTTCAATAGTTTACAGTAGGAAGTATTTGAAAACATTATCGGAGGGGACGGCAAGGGGAGGCTATCAATTTCAGTCACGCGGCATTTGAACCTGTAAAGACCAGTCATCAAACAATTTGCGTGTCTTGTTCGAGCGAAAGAAACACTAAACTCGGACGTGCAGTAGAAAGGCTAATTACGAACAACCGTGTCATGAACACAGCTCAGCTTGCTGTGGAAGGCGGCTTTTTATAATTGAAGATTTCGTGAGTTAAGATGAATAGCTTTCAAAAATCAAAGTTTCTGATAATTTATTATGTTCAGAATCTTGATACCAGAAAGATTGATAGTAGTGCTTACCATTTTCAACATGTTTGCTGCTGTTGGATGAACAGATGCACGAAACTTATTGTGTTCCTGTAAATGAATAGAAAGGAGACAAATTAAATATTGGGAGGAACGCTTTTCGTCTTCAAAGATTTCTCTAAATCTACGTATATCTTTCGACATTCAATTTAGTTGTATTAGTATTCTTAATTGTAAAGACGTGCATTACAGTGGGGCGTTAAATATCAAATTAAGAGGTAAGAAATTTTCATTTTTTGAATGACTTAAGAGACAATACACGTATCAACACTTCGCGAAAGTTACGTCCCTTGTCCGCCATCTCCCGGATAAAAATCGTATTTCCCTACGTTGGCCTTTGTAATTTTCCTATCTGTAGCTTTGACATCTGTTATTTTTCCATCAATTGCAGTCAACTACAATATGCCCCAGATTGGGGCAACCCATTAACTTGTATGAAAACTTGGTAATTGGCTAAAATTCAAAGTAATAACATCTTACATTTGGTAAGGTAAAGAAGGAAAACTTGGTTTTTCACCGATTGACCTTTGGCTTACCCCGCAAAGGGACGTAACTTGCGGCGAAGTGTTGATACGTGTATTCGCATATGACTACAATATTTTTGCTTCGCCTCATTCTAAAGATCCAATATTTATTTCTATAATAAGTCATCACAATAAGGTATTCACATTTTAGTTTATTACGAATATGTGAAAAGAATTCTAAATGAATCACCATTTACGTATTGAGTATCCATGGGATAAAATATCTCTTACTTCCTTTATTCAAACAAATTACAATTTTTTAATGAAATAATTTTATTTTTTATTATTATTATTATTTTTGCCCAATCAGTCTAATTTAAATTTTTCTTATTCTAGTTTTGATTTTCATTGTTTGTTTGAAGAACTCAAAACAAAATCACAAAGTCCTACCGTGACGTAATCACTCCATGATGAAGCAAAGAAACTTGCAACAAGCGAAGTACACAGAAATGATTTTAAAATCGACATCTTTACAAATTAGTGGGCAGAATTGTGTCGAGGTTAGTTTTTATACCAGATAGATAACGGAATATTAGTCTTGGACTAATAAAGGCCCCCTCGTCACCAAGGTTAGAAGATAACCGATAGTATTTACAGGTGATAAATGATTGTTTGATTCAACACAATGTCGACCATTTACCTGGAAATATGTTTAGAAGTAATTACAGTAAACTATCTGTATTTCGAAGTCCGAGACTTCGAGTTATCCAGGGGTTCGAGATATACGAACTTGTCTTCTACATGTAATTTCCTTTCTAATATGTTGTACGGTGTGACCGTTGAGACGAGCGAAGCCCATTAAATTAACATTTTGAAACACGACTTTTATCCGCCTCTTCATTTAACGCGGGAAATATAACGCGCTTGGTGTAAACAGTTACAAATTGTGACGTCATATTAGCTGCAATGTTTTTTCTTCTCTCAAACCAAGCAAAAACAAAACGTTTGAAGCTATGAGAAAGCTTGTCTGGAATTTAAAAACGTTAATTATACTTTCTAATCAATCTAATTATTTTAATTACAGGATTGTCAATGAAGTATACCGCAGTGACGGCGACATTTTTCCGGAGGCATTATAGGTTGTCCCCATCATTTTTCAGCTGATGAAGAGCAAACCACGTGACTCAATTGCGTAATCATTGGAGCGAGCTCGTCGCGACGAAGCTCGCTAATATGTATACGGTGTGACCGTTGGACCGAACGAACCATGTAATGGTCATTGGAGTGTCCCAAGTGGTAATCATAATTCCGTTAAGTATGGTAGGTTATGATTCATTTAAAAATATATATTTTTAATGAAATTTTCCTTGCGCTAAAAACCCAGTAACATCTCAATATCAAAGGGGTTTATATGGGGACAACAGTTTTACAGGATCCGCCTATTCATTGAACGCGGGAAATAAAACGCAACGCGACGTAAACTGTGCATTGTGACGTCACATTTAGCCTCGACTTTTTTCTCTTTGCCAAAGAAAACAATTATAAACAACAATAATACATTCCGTATGCAATGAAAAAGGCCGTTATAAAACTAAATAAAATTAACCACTAAATTCAAAATGGTAAAAATGTAACCGTAATTTTATCGTATATTCTTATTTAAAGAAACTCATGAACTCGTTCATCTATTTAGTCGTATTACGGTTTTATATGTAATTATTTGCTAAAACCTGTTACATTGATAATTATACTATTCACTTTAAACTAACTGAGTGTTTAAATTACGAATTGCACGTCAGAGTCTTCTATTATTGGCATTCAAAATAAAACACGAATAACTGTTGAAGCAGGTAATGAAAAAATAAATGGCGGCGTCCATATGGATCACGAAAATTTCAGTGAACGTATTTTGAGATTGTCTCTTTTTCTTTTGCTGATTTTGACTTTTTTCTTTTACATACGTGTTACCTTTAGAGCCTTGCTTCGCGGACGGGCCTTCGGCCCATGTGTGTGTGTGTGTGTGTGTGTGTGTGTGTGTGTGTGTGTGTGTGTGTGTGTGTGTGTGTGTGTGTGTGTAAAGAAATTTATAAAAGCACTAAAAAGACCACGACACTGTTGGTTATTTAAAACTCAAATTTTCGACGCAACCCACGTCTTTATCAAGAGACATATATTACATAAACAAATAACACACACCACGAAAAAACGACAAGTATCAATAATCTACATTGGTAACAAGAATGATACACTGTTGTACTGAGTGATAAAAATGGTGGTCTCGTTGTAAAGCGTGTTTACTGACGATGGTGTAGAGAGTTTGTACCATGGTCGGGTCGGGATGTAAATTACAATTATTCTTGAAAATTACAGAAATCAGATAAATTTAGAGGGAAAACTTTCAAAACAATGTGATTATGAAATAAAATGATGGGAAGATAATGATATGGAGTGATTAAGTTCAAAACAATATTTGGTAGTCCGTACCATTGATGATTCGGATATGGTAAACGGTGCTGACAACGACAAATAATATGATTGCCAGAAGAACACGATTAAACAACAAACAAAGTCAATCAAAAGACACAGATCTCGCATTAAAATCAACAATCCAAGAGGTAAATAGGAGAGAAGTCTAAGGAAAAAGATACTGTATTATATTTCAATCTAATATATTTTTCAAGGTCAGACAAATTAAAGCCGCATTCTAGAAATTCTGATATCGCAACATAAAGAGCTATGCGAATCCGAACTTATGTTAATTTAAAACAATGTTTTAACATAGCCCAGAGGTCCCAATATGATATATTAATGATACACTAGTCTTCAAGGTCAATACATTTTTTCTTATTATCACCCCCCTCCTTTTTTTTAAAAAACGAATAAAAGCCGCAATGTCGAGATCAGAATATGAAAGAGAGAGAGAGAGCCACATAAATTCATAATTGTAATGATTTCCTATGATGTTCTAACACAACCAGGAAGTATTGAAGGTCAAACAATAATCGCAATTTGGGGAATCCTCGTTAAGGCTAAATTAAGAAACTCAAGGTCAGAGCCTTGAAACGAGGGAAACGAATTGTATTTATATTAATCATACAAAATAAGATATTTTATCGGGTGAATTTTGGCGATTAGGCTGTGGAAACTGATTTTAACTAAGGATTTATCCTGAATCCATGCGCGTGAAATCATTCATATTCATTCCACCTGGACGGAATGATTTCAATCGATGCATCCAGGAGTTTTCTGTGCTCTTTCTCTCTGCATCGGTCCATATTGGGTTATGATCAATAACAACTTAACCACTTGCATGTCTTGCCAAATATGACCTTCTTTGTTGAAGTGTTCCCCTACGGGTCAGAGACAAGCGTTGTTTGCTTTGCAAATTTAGCCATGATTCAGAAACGTTCCAAAGCTTCACAACAGGCAAAACGTATAAAATATTGGGTCAACTCTCCTGTAAAACCAACAACTGCATATACCTCATCAATTGTAAACAATGTGGACAACAATATGTTGGGGAAACTACAAACATCAGACTTAGGACCAACAACCACCGATCAACCATCAAAATCAAACGCGTGACCGAACCCGTAGGGGAACACTTCAACAAAGAAGGTCATATTTGGCAAGACATGCAAGTGGTTGTTATTGATCATAACCCAATATGGACCGATGTAGAGAGAAAGAGCACAGAAAAATCCTGGATGCATCGTTTGAAATCATTCCGTGGCTTGAGACGATGATAACAATGCTACACAGATGAAATTTGTTCTTTTTCATTTTTTTTAATCCATTTTGAATTTTGCATATTAGAATTATTACTATATTGAGATTTATTTCATATTTAACCATATCCCCGTGAAGAGCCGAATTATGCCGAATCAAACCAAGTAAAATCGTGCAGATCGTTCACAAAGTGGACAGCGTTTCATTCAAAGTTGTCTTGTTGTTTATTCAGAAAAACAACCATGTTATATCTGATTTCAATATGTGATCAGCAAATTAAGTTTGTCCAACCCATTCAGCCTTTTGTGCATCGTCGGAAACCCAAGAGCGACCGACCGTGGGTTTCCGACGATGTCTTTTGTGCAAACCGTTCAGAATTACGTTTGTGCAAGTGGTACGTACATTAGCACGCCTCAGGGTCCGTGCATGTAGTATAGCAGTAACGAGAATGATCAATTTGACCGATTCAAGCCACGTTTTAATTAGGGTCCCAAAATAGCTCCGTGACATTGTTTCTAGGTGTATATTGTTTGTTGAATAAGATAAGTAATCTTTAATCTTTATTCGTAGCCGTTTTCATCCCTTTTTCATTAGATAAATATTTTCTTTGAGATATGGGTATTCCTTCTTTAAGACATTCTGAATTAGAAAGAAAATACGTTTACCTCCCTTGATTAAATAAAATCAAAATTTTTTTTTTTTTAAAGCATGGGTACAATAAAAATAGAATTTGACACGGAATCAGGTGTCAAAGTTGTCGAAACCTTTTGAAATTATTAACCCTCAACAGAAATTGATCTAAATATTATATGTTGATATTCCAAGAGTTACCGAATCTATAGCAAGAGGCATTTATTCGAGAAGACAATTCATAACATAATTTCATAAAATTTTAAACTCAGCAAAAGTCATTTATTGTAATCATAATCTGTTTTATATTTCAATTTACTGTAGGGATTTCTTCTTCATATATTTCTATCGATAATTTTAGCATTCTGAAAATTTCCTGATCTATAGTAAAATAGTTTGGCCTTGAATATCTTCCTCATGAATGCGCTGCAATTGTAAGCAATGCATATATGAATACAGACCTACTTGATAAATATTATACATTTATTTTAACGACTGAGAATTCCGATAAAAATGAAAGTAGAATGTAAATATAAGAAATATATTTCATTTTTTTTTTTTAAATATATGAAGGTATGAACTGCAACGCCTCATGCCTGCACACTTCATGGAAGATACAGATGTATGCCAGCGTGAAACGTCATTTATCAAGTAGTTTTGTATTCATACGCGCATTGTTTACAACTACAGCACGTTCGTGAGAAAATGTCTATCATTACAAATTGTGAAGATACCAAAGAATGTAAATATTAGTAAATAAACAGTGCCCGGGAATTGACAGAAACACAATGGTCCCAGACGTCCTTTGTTTGTTTGTTTGTTTGCTTTACGAATACATGTATTTCACTCGTATTCAGACGTCACCAGCTGTAGATAAAGTACCACAAATTCAGACTTACGGCCGCAGCAGTGATGGTTCTTTAACTTGCCAACGCCTGTTGCGACACGGGACCTCCTTTTTTAAGGTTATATCCGAAATACCCATAATTCTCGTTTCTAAATGCTGAGCGTTTGGCGAAGAAGCAATCACTATGCATGTCTATACGTCTTAGGTTTAATGCGCCCATGGCATGAGCGGGGCTTGAACTCATCACTTCCAGGTTACGAAGTGAATTAACGCTCTTCCACTGAGCTACCGCGACGGTTCCCAGATGTCCTTGTGGGAACCTTGATTTTCTGTTTGATTTCCCACTATCACATTCTAGCTGTGTTTTCTAAAGGATAAACATGGTCAACACTACAACTCATTTTCCACATTTTAATCCAGTGTCTTTTAAAACACGTATTGATAAAATGATAAAGATCACATTCATACTGAGAATTTTGAACAATTTGGATGCATCAATTTGCTCTCAACCGCGCTTTGAAGATCATCCGGAATTCTTCATGCTGACTCGGACTTTTGAATACATGTACATGTATTTACATCACGTGATTTTGAATGGCAGCAAAGGTGTTGTAAGATACCCCTAAGGGAGTTCACACTCGTCTTTCAAGTATGAAATTATTCCCCGTTTCTTATAATTAGGTAATTCTAAATTATGATTTTAACAGAAACTCTTCTAAGTTCCCATTGACCAGTGTGACACGTGACGTGTTCAGCTTAAATTAGCACCAAGACTTACTTTCAAAGCAATGTCTTCGCTAGTTCCAATGGTAGATTTAGAGGGGGCAGGACCCCCTCCCTTTTTTGCCACTAATTGTGAGTAAAACTCCAGATTTGGCACCCAAAATGGCTGAGTACTTTGGATAATACTTGAATTTCACATCCCCGTTTGGAAATCCTGTATCCGGCACGGAGTCCTGCGTGTGTTTCTCTTAGCTCTTGGTTTTCTAATGGTCATGCTGATCCCAACATAAATTTTCGTTCATGTATGAGTTTTATCTCATTCTATTTTCACACCTTTTCTCGCAAACTCTGTCCAACCACTACACTATCTCTCACTTGACGACATGCTGCACTGTTTACCGTCTATGCGCATGCGTCTGATGACCGGAAGGAGGAGACTTAATGTTTTTGGGAGTTGAACTATGTTCAATCTCCCTGGGTCATCACGCACTTTTCTGCGCAGTAATTTGTATTGATTTGTATAGTGGTCGTCAGCGAGGGTTCTGTGTCAGCTGATTTACTCCTAGGTAAATCAACATAAACTTTTATAAACATCCGCCATTAAATAATCCATGTAACTTTTCTGAATTAATCTAATTTTGATAATTGACATGTAAATAAATGCAATGATATTGTATTCAAATCAATTTGAATACAAGATTTCGATCAAATTGATACTGATATACATAGAAAAATAAAAGATAAGGTTGAAAATTGTCGTTTGTAGCGCAGCGTCACCTATAAACATTGATAGGGAAACGAACGACAACTGCACACAAGCCCTATTGACACCGTGGCGCGAAATATCGAATATGGTGCGAAACCTCAGAAAATTTACAAGAAATAACTCTACAACATTGTGTATGTGTATATATTTGGTGTTTTTTTTAATGTGATATAAAAAATGCTTGATGTTACATGTAGATTGAATTAAAACACGTCATTCCCAGTCAACAACTTTCGATTGGGATCGGAATACGAAATAAAATTTCTTATAAATCCGGTGGCAAAGTGTAACTTCTTCATGCTTCAAGTTATTGAATTACGTAGTAATTGCACGTTACACATTAGAGAACTGTTCCTTTTAATAAAGAAAGTCACAAAATAGATACAAAATGAGTGTACCTTATTCATTACTGTTACCGAGCTTTCGTCGACTATAATCTCGAAATGGCGTGTTTCGCTGCGCTTGATGACGCTAAGGTCCACATTTTCTACGTGAGTAGTGTGATATTTGTTTATGAATTTTTTGCGCATACATGGTATGTCTCGGCTAGGAATAATGGAAACTTTCTCACATATGTATGTAAAGACATATTAATCTCTATTTTTAAAAATGTAGAACACTTTTATCAAATGACAATGTTTGAAAACGCTTAGAGCCCCGATGTCAGAATTTCCTTTTCCAAGACATCAATATGTCAAATTCATTATCCTTTTTTAATAGTATGTACCATATTTTGTACCAGTTATCCATTTTGAATCCCCTATTACAATGGGATTTTGCTGCACTCTGTAATGTTTGAGTGGATGTCATGAGTGTGTGTCAAACAGAAATTTTAAGAGCATGGGATAAGGTGCTGCCATGTATTACTTCACTATCAAAGTTTAACCCAGTTGCCACAATGTTGAATTTATGCTGCAAAAAGGATTGGAAATTGCTCTGGTCAAAATACATTGTTTATTTGTCTACAGATGAAAGAGACATCAGGATTCTCCCTCACAAACTGAAAAAAAAAAATAGTTATGGATCTTGTACATGTATAGTTTATTAATCACTATAGATTTCCAGCATCACAAGTCTGATTCCACTATATGCTTTCCATACTGTCAGGTTCATTCACCCCCTGTTTGAGCCACAGTATAATATCCCAAATACCTTGGCAATAAATAACATTATTTGACTAGTGTTTCATTTTTAGCGGAGTTGCTATGAAGTCGAACTCGGCTTATGATATGATGAAGTGCCTTTGGGCGGGCAGGCGGGCACGCATCAACATTTCATTTCCGCACCATAGCTCTTGAGCAAATTATAGGATCTCATTCAAACTTAGATGGATTGTCACCCTCAGTAAGATGAGAAAGCCTATCGATTCTGGGGTCACTAGGTCAAAGGTCAAGGTCACTGGCTATAAATAGACTGAAATTTGGAGAAAATTTTGTTTTCCGCACCATAGCTCTTGAACGAATTATAGGATCTCAATCAAACTTAGATCGATTAAGTAAGACAAGAAGCCTATCGATTCCGGGGTCACAAGGTCAAAGTCACAGTGGTTATAAATAGACTGAAATTTGGAGAAAATTTTGTTTTCTGCACTATAATTTTTTAACAAATTATAGGATCTCAATTAAACTTAGATGGATTATCGCCCTTGATGAGACAAAGAAGCCTATTGATTTTGGTCTAGGGTTAAAGGTCAAGGTCACAAAGGATTTAAGTCGGCTGAAATTTATGTACGCAAAATTTTGCTCCCTGCTTGATAATTCTTGAAAACTTTTCTGCCGGTTCCCTCTATACCCATTCCTTGCGCAACTCGGCTTGCGCATTTCCGATGCCCGACAATTTTTAATTTTTTTGCATTTCATTTATTTTGAGTTATTATACAATTATTTACCATTCCATTGATCCTCTACAGGACTGTAGTATACTCAGGTGACAGTTTAGCATATTGGACTACCTTTTCAAGTAATGAATCCTTAGAATTAGCTATAACTAGGATTAAACTTGAATGTATATATACAGGGGGAAAACTTCTTCACAACTGCAAGGCATTGATAACCATATTGATTTGAATGTTTGGGCCATAATATGTGGTCACATTTTTTATGAGAATATAAAGGGGTGAAATTCTAGAAAACAACAACACGACTTCAGTTACTCGAGGAGCGTTGTGGCCCATGGGCCTTCCATTATCCATGTTTGCTGTTGTAACGCTTTGAAAAACAACAACAGTTGATTTGTATCTAAAATCATGATAATATTCAGTCATTTATCCCCCTACCCTTCCAGTACTATCTTTTCTAACTGAATTTCCACAATGTTCAACTCCCACGAGTACTTTAAGTACTTTGATTCTGTATAGGCCATAAAAAATTATTAATTTTTGCGTTAAAACGAGAATTTTCAACTTTAGATAAGTGTTATTTTCGCAAAGTTCATACATTCAACTATGCAACAAAATTTGAGATAACTTTTGAAAAATTGTCATTTCATGATTTTTGCGCAAAATGAAGAGTTGCAATGTTTTCATCCTAGTCAGTAAGCTTCATTCTTAAAATTAATTTAAAAGCTGTTCAATAATATAGTGTAGTTACAGTCACTGTGTTATCGCCGCTTAATTTCTATTGAAATCTATCTAAGCAATGATTTTTAAAATAAAAAGAAAGAAAGATGTAGTCTCTTAAATACGTTCGGTGTGTGCATACACATAGGATAACGCGTGTTATAACGTTTTCTTTGTTTGTACACACCGTTGCAGTTATGAGACTTCATCTTTCAACAAAAAAAATAATGATTCATTGCTTATATTTACATTTTTGAAACCTTTCTTAATGTGTTCATTTTTCATTTGTATCTTAAATACCCCGCCTAATTCTTTGGGTAAGCAGCGATTAACGGAACAGCCATGGAAAGCAATGTCATTACGTAATAGAATAGAGTGCGCAATGTTGAAAAAATTTCATAGTCCAATTCTTGAATTGATTTTCAATTAAATATCATAAACATCAACTTATTAACAAAGTTGTGCAATCTGAACTGGTTTTAGATAGTTCATATCTTTTCAAATCTTTAATTGTAAACAGCGTAGGTATAGTCACTATAGGTGCTAGCCGGTCATGTTGTCACTTCGAGAAATTGAAAGTACAATTATTGAAAGAACAATTGGGAAATCCCGCAATTGGATTGATTTATTGTGTTTGTTTGGTGATACTAACCACATATTAGGTAAGATCATCTTCGCTGGCATGGATGAGGTGAATGCTCTTGTGTTGTCTGAAACGGGAATGGACGACAAAGCTTTGTTTTCATTCAGCACACGTGCGGCCGAGCACAGGAACTGGTAATTTTGTCTGTAATGATAATAGTAGGGGTCTATACCACACCACCTCCTAATAAGGGGTAAAAATAATTTTATTAGAAGGTAGTATTGTATAGACCCCTACTACATGTATTGTTGTTACAAAATCACCGGTTCCTGTGGGGCTAGATGCAGACGACATGCTCGACAGTATATTCATACGCCTAACTTTATAGCGATTCGGTCTTTGCATTTATAAGCAAATATCCCTCAAAACTGTAATGCATTTTCTCACAGGATTAAAGAGTAAAAGTGAATATTGCTTGATATTTGCAACCAAGAAGGCACAGTTTGATTGAATCTAGTTGGATCCAGTTTTTAGTGCCGTCTGTCCGCGTATATAATATATATTAGGCCTATTGTAATGCATTAATTTTGAAAATGAGTTTTGAAATAATTGTAATATTTAGATCATACTGAAAATCCTAGCTACTTCCACCTCCTCAGCTGTGAGCAGGGAGCAACACATTTATCTGGATAATGGAAGAGTTAACATTATAATGCCGGAAACGTACTAAAAATATGCCGGATATAAAAAAAAAAAAAAAAATAAAATAAAATAAAATAAAAAATAATGACGGAAATGAAATGAAAAATGACGGAAATGCTGAGGAAATTGTTGAAAATGAAATGCAGCGACCTTAGACAGTTAGATACCTGTTTTATAAGGAAAGGGACTACGTGAGTTCACTTCGATCTGCCCCGGTCAAGTCGTGCGCAGACAAAAATTTAAAGTTACAGTTATAAATTTACTTTATTGTGGTACTTCTTAAGAATTTCCATTAGCGTAACTTCTCAGCTACACACAGCATGTAAGATATTCTGTGAGTGTTAGGAAATCTCGTGGTTTCTACACTGGAAATTCAGTAATTTGCAAAGGTTATGAATACCACCATTTCATGTAAAACAAATCAGACAAAACTAAGGACAAGCACTGTAACGGAAAAGGAAATGGATTTCTGATCTGCTGATTCGTCTGTTGTGGTGTGTGATTTAAGTCATTTAATAAAAAAAATAAATTCGATAAATGTTGCATAGGAAATTAAATAAATGATTATGCTCGGTGCTTACGGCATTTAACTAATAGATGTAATTGTATAATCAAAAAGTGTGGTTAAAAAATGGGGAAATCCAAAATTTTATGTTAGCTTCTAAAGTTATTTTCTCTAGGGTTTTATTCAGTATTTAACATACAAGACCGCTATCGAAATTTAAATTTTAACAAAGGTGATGTTAATGCACTTTTCCCGTGATTCTTAAAAGGATATTAATCGTTTTATGTCGTCTTTCTGTTTTTATCGTTTTTCACCAAAATAATTTGCAAGCTTTATATGTCCTGTTTTCGCCGCGCAAGTTAAACTACATATAGCCACCAGGACCCAGTTGCACGAAGTTTAGTTAATAAAAAATAAATTCGATAAATGTTGCATAGGAAATTAAATAAATGATTATGCTCGGTGCTTACGGCATTTAACTAATAGATGTAATTGTATAATCAAAAAGTTAAATTAACTAAAAAAAAAAAAATTAACTAACAGTTAACTTGTCATTAACTATACAGTTACGTTTGTGCAACTGAGTCCAGTAGTTAGATAATGACTGGAATAATAATTACAGTAATCTATGTTTTAATAGAATAAGGAGACGTCACTAAGCCCAGTGGGGGTGGGGGTGGGGGTTAGCACATAAAACCTCCGGGGGATAAACAAGGTATTCTAAAGGTGTCCTGGTCCTATTGAACTCCACGAGACTGGGGCTCTAAGTAGTGCAAGTGATACTAGAACCTATACCACATCGGTGAACCTACACGCTTTAGCACATAAAATCTTATGGCGGGCGCTAGTGCAAACAGTTTCAATATAGCTATTCCGTTTCTAGAAGCCAGGGCTTCAATTACACTCTTATTCAACTTTACTGAATGAGTAAATGATAGGGGTCGAAATAGAGAGCGAATATTGCATTAGACTTCTGTTATACAATTGACATCATGGCGCCTAAGTACTTGCACTCCCCTGAGAGTATCCGATGTCGCCATTTACAATCGCATGCTATAAAACATGAAGATGGCCGTGGAGGTACATGTGAGATTGCTATCATGTCATGTAGCTTGATTTGCATTCTTAAGCACTTAGCATCTGGGGAAAATATAGGCATATAAAAGATAACTGCACAAGAACAGTGAATATTGAATAAGATTTAATGTATAATAAGATATGGTTTTAACATATTTTATTGTAACTGAATTTTCAAAGGTATTGAGCACAAGTTCTTAAAACTCTGAACGCTCTCTCCCAGATATAATAACAATAATACCATATTTACATAGCACCCTTTTCATACACTATGTACACTCAAAGGTGCTTTACAATGCATATATACCTTACAACAGAATGTTATACACATAATACATAGAAAATAAATAAAACATTAAAAAGCAATGATATAAAAGGCGTTATCACATGTAAACAGTCCGTAGATGTACCTATCCTGATTGTACATATAAAACATGAAAACACAAGATACCATAAATATGCTAGATAAGAATAAACATCAGTTTCAGGGTGTATTAAAATAATGATAATAATGAAATACATACACGCACACACAGCATATAATGTATCAGTTATAATACATTACAACAGATTTTTTTTATAAAACATCACAAAATGGTACTCGAAAACTAAAACACACAGTCAAAACAGATAAGATAATATAATACAATAAAATATACTAAAGAAAATAAAAAATAGTGCTCAAGGTTTTACGTAGATAGCAAAAATAATCATGAAAACAGAATGTCATCAAAATTGGTTTTGCTAAAAGGTATGTAAGGTGTGAGACTAGAATTTACATTCAAAATACGTGTGTAGTTTTACTAATCCATGCGCACTGGGACAACACCAGTGAACGGAGTATCTACATGAACGACTGATTGTCAAATCAATGGGACTAGTAGTCCGAGGGCATGGATTGCCAAACAATGGGACGGACTACTAGTCCGAGGGCATGGATTGCCAAACAATGGGACGGACTACTAGTCCGAGGGCATGGATTGCCAAACAATGGGACGGACTACTAGTCCGAGGGCATGGATTGCCAAACAATGGGACGGACTACTAGTCCGAGGGCATGGATTGCCAAACAATGGGACGGATTACTAGTCCGAGGACACGAATTACCAAATTGATGAGAAACCTGTGGGAATATCAGTACCCCTTGCTTGTCGTAAGAGGCGACTAAATGGGACGGTCCTTCAGATGAGACAGCAATAACCAAGGACCCGTGTCACAGCAGGTATGGCACGATAAAGGTCCCTCCCTGCTCAAAGGCCTAACATAGGCCTAATTTTTGCTGCCTTTCACCGGCAATGGTGACGTCTCCATATGTGTGAAGTATTCTCGAGAGGGACGTTTAACAATATACAATCAATCAATCAAACCAATGGGACGGATTAATAGTCCGAGGGCACAGATTGCCAAATCAATGGGACGGATTACTAGTCCGAGAGCACAGATGACCAAACCATTGGGATGGATTACTAGTCCGAGGGCACGGATTACCAAACCAATGGGACGGATTAGTAGTCCGAAAAACCAATGGGACTTATTAGTAGTCCAAGGGAACGGATTGCCATACCAATGGGACGAATTACTAGTCCGAGAGCACGGATTACCAATCCAATGGGACGGATTACTAGTCCGAGGGCACGGATTACTAAACCAATGGGACGGATTACTAGTCCGAGGGCACGGATTACTAAACCAATGGGACGGATTACTAGTCTGAGGGCACGGATTACCAAACCAATGGGATGGATAACTATTCCGAGGGCACTAATTGCCAATTTGATGGTATAGATTGTTCAATTCGAAGGAGCAAATAACTTATTTTTGGCTATTTTCTAAATGGATGTGTCCTTTCATGACTTGTGATAGTTCCCCAGCTGTAGGCTCGGTAGTTTTCTATACACTGTAGGGTTCATATGTCCTTCAGATTGATCGTGTTGGACATTTCAAGTCATGTTCGGTTGACACGTTTAATAAGGATCAGGGTCAACAGTTCAAAGTATTATTGTAGTCTCGATAACGACTTTATATCGCCAACAATTCTCTTTCTTTTACTCGGAATGCGTAACAGTTATATAAAAAAGGAATAAAAGTATACACAGCTTTTATCACATATATATTATTATTATTAAAAAGAGCCAAGCAGAATCCAGCAGCTATCGAACTCCTATGTTATCCCGTCTTTTTCATTAGAAACAAAAATATACTGATTAGTAATGCAATATAAAATGAAATTTTTATAAAACATTTTCCTCAGTCAAAAGACGTTATGTATTTATCGCAACACAGAGGACGCAATGAAGACTTTGCATGTATTTTGAGTATTTATCTCTACTGATACTTGAAGAGTATGTTATGGGTACAGAATTATGTATATTTTACACAAAAACCATGCCAAAGAACTGAAAAGACGTCACCCATTGAAGGCAGCAATTCTATCAATGAAAGGTGAAGATAACGAACATCGATCAATCTCATATCTCCTATCAGCAATACAAAATAGAGAGTTGGGCAAACACGGACCCCTGGACCCACCAGGGGTGGGATCAGGTGCCTAAGAGGAGTAAGCATCCCCTGTCGACCAGTCACACCCGCCGTGAGCCGTACATCTTTATCAGGTAAACGGAGTTATTCGTAGTCAAAATCAGGGTGCCAAGAAGGGCCTAACAATCAGTATGAAACACGTCAGACAGCATTTGACCCAATGATAGGTTGTATTGGCAGACTAGATCGTTATAACGACCATAGAATTTGCGAAAATGCTGACTTTAAACGAGACTGTTGAAACCCCTGTACCATCAACTTGTTTGACAGTAGTCTGCCTTGATTTAAAAATTTAATAAGATTTAACCTGCTTTATCGCTGTGTGCAAGTGTAGAGATCTTATTCCAATATATTAGACAGTATACTTTATCGTTATAAACCCTCACTGTACTTTATCATATTACCGTCACTGTTAACCGTCATCTGATTCGCCCTCTGTTGCAGATATTAATGAATTTACAAAGTTACTTAGGACATTCCGTGTGGTCTTCCTCTTACACAACTGTTGAATGCAGATTTTTGTATCGTCATCAAAACAGGCAGTCCACGGCAGCTCCTAGCTTCAGTTTTATGTTGCCAATCATCGTAGAGATTGTAAAAACAAAACATATCACTGAATATTTCAAATATATACTGAATATTTTAAATGCAATATAAAATTTGACTTTCTTAAACTTTGTCAAAATTCGTGACGTATTCACAGTAGCGGGGAAGACGTAATGAAGATTTGAATGCTATTGATACTAAAAGATAGGATTGTGTGTAATTTACATGAAAATCAAAGTACTGAGAGGACGTCTCCCGTGGGAAGTATAGTTACTGAGCTACAAAAAAACTTCTGTTGTAACTGCACACATCTTTCAGCACCGAAGTTTCAATTCTGTAATAAAATATACTCTATATACCGGAAGTTGACTAATTCAAATATTTCTTATGGTACTCTACCAAAAATGCGCGGATTGGACAGGTTTTTCTGACTCTGTTGTAATATTATATACAAATTCCTCTGTATTATGATATAATGTATGAATTACCGATATCATTTCTTTCCTAAGGACATTATCGCATGTTTTCAAAGTACACAAAATTATATGCAATTTGGGTTGTTGTTTTGTTTTGTTTTGTTTTTTTAATGCATAAAGAAATTAACTCTAAGCCCCGATCTCGTTATGGGTAGTCACGTGGTACAGGGACGTCCCGTACGACCTTCTTCGATCAGATGGTTATAAGACTCAACTTTTATTCACTAATATTCACCATTGACAACATTCATTTCGATCTTGACTTAACGTTCAAACCGTGTATGTTTTAGCCTCTAGTGCATACAAATAGCGATGTAAATTGGATCGCTGTTTCTTTAAACACCTGTAATTGGCCATGTTTTTATAATAAAGAAAAATTACGATACATGTTACATCGTTGACAACTAGACCTACTATCACGGACGCATTTCGATAATAAATGAATAAATAAAATACAATCAAAGTATAGAAATCACAATACTTTATTTCAACGCAAGCAATATTATTTTCTTAAGTGTGATCTTCACCTCGTTAGAAATGGGAGCAAAGCGTTATGCTGTATTTAATGTAACGAATTCGTTTTTTAAAGCATCATAATTCAATTTAAAGATAGGAATTACAATATTTCATTATTTATTAAGTTCAATTATTTTCGATCTTTAGAAGTTTTGTATATTTACAAGTTTGTAGGAAATGGGAGGACTAGTATATATGCATGCATGTTGTTACAAGATCATTTTTTATTCCCAAGGTGAGAGGGAGTATTTTGTGAAATGATGAAGACCAGAAGAGAATACATATGCTGCAGCTGTGCGTAGCTTCTATATACTTTAGAATCATTTAAATTCGTGGGGGTCAATTTTCGTGCATTGCTGAAGTTTTACGGGTTCGTGGGGACGTAATTTCGTGGATTTATATATTTGTAAGAAAGATAACTCTGGAATGTCTTTATTCGTTGAGGATGTAAATTCGTATGTGAGGGGTACCCACGAAAATTGAGCCACCACGAATTCTAATGATTCCACAACTGCTTTTTGGAAAAGTGTATATGGACAAAGGCGACTGGTTTCAAAGCTTGATAAGCAATTGTAGTAAACGAATACTTGTACAGAAGGGTACTCTGTTTACGCACCAGTCTTCTGTCGGGCCGTATCACAGTATGGACTTTCCATGTCCGTCCATCTGACAGTTTTTTCGTGTCCGGATCATATATTTTACACTGTGAGGATTAGTACAAACAAACCAGGTCAACAGGTGCATCTTGGGGGAAAGGTGTGTTTTGACCTAAAAATGGGACACTGTGATATCTTTCTGAAATTATGACTATATGTATACTCAAATCGTGTCCAGATTGTCTTGCACGCTGCGAGGCCTAATGTCATCAAACGTGATCAATTAATGATTAATGCATCTCGGGGTGGGGGTGGGGGGACCCTAACGTACTTTACTAGGATCTCATTATCGAGTTTTATGGCTATACATGTAGTCAAATCTTGTCTAAATAATACTGTATCTTGCATGAACACTCCATCAAACTTGGTCTGATGGTGAATCTTGGCATGTACTTCAGAAACAGATTTCATTATTTTAAATATACAAGATGGTAGGAATTGCAACGCTTCAGTTCTTCATCCTTCATAAAGCGCGGTCATAATAGCAGCGCATTGATGAGGACATGGCTATCATTACGATTTGTAAAGATAGCAAAGGTAAAAACATTGGAAATGTAAATATACAGATCTACATCATGTGCATGAAATCTTAGACAGGCTCATCATATACCCCAGCGGTTCACTTTATCTTAAACACTGTAACTTTATTTTGATAATTTCTTCCACATCAGGGCCTTTCGTACTTTGTCTGCCTGAAAAAGATGTTAAATGTATGATTTTTCCCCATTCATAATAGAAAACTTCCTGGAGTCGTTTATGAATTTTACGGGTATTTAATATTTGAAGACCAATGTAAAACAAATTAAGGTATATCAAAAAGGAAAATTCTGTCATCATGTCGAGTACATAAATTTTCCAAATAAGTGAAAGGTTCAATATTTACCGACCATTTGTCAATAAGATATTCAGAGAAGATAGGTAAGACGTTTAATGGGATTGTAAAGGACGATAAAAAGATTTATTCACAGTCCGTTCATCCCTTTGAATTGTCTGTGTATTTTTTATCATTTGTGTACATATACAGCTTGAGGAGGGCTGTTTAACAACAGGCATTACACAATAGAAACGTAAATGGATTTAAATTCATGTTCATTTTTTTTTTATCTTGGTGATACTCAAGAGAGAAAGCAGGTTAAAAATTCCATACAAAATCAATAGATGCGTCAACGAAATGGGCATTTCAGAAGATAGATAGATAAAATGAAATTGCATTTCATTTCGATATTTTATACTAATGAATTTGTTTTGTAAGAAACGGTAACGTACTGCAATTGAGAACAAAACTAGTCATAAGAATGGAGTACCTGGTATATCATTCACAACACATGCAAGACGTTATTCTTTTAATTACTCGATTTCCTTTTCAATGTCAGGAACACAATTATCTTCAAAATCGTATTATTGAGTAAAAAAAAAAAAACTCCAATGTTGGCCATTTACAGCAGGCATTGTTAGCGTGTATTTATAAAGCTATTCAGGCATCCGAGGCGTGGTAATGGTCTCGTCCTTTGTCACACAACTAATAGTACCAATTGTCAGAGGTTATTCCTGGAGAAACAGAGTTCGTGTTTGTATACCGGTTACACTAAATATAACTCCTGTCACAACGAATAAATAAATAAAATCACTTTTGCACATCCTCCATAAATTCTTACATCAGTATTTCAAGTTGTCATGCTTGTTGAGACGATTCGTAATACTTGTGATTAATTTTATGTGTAAGAGACTGCGAGCTTTTGCCGTCAACTTTGCTTTCCTCTAACATGAGTTTCCGCCGCAAAATATCCTCCGCAGCTCTCTGTTTCTTTTTCAAATCGTGAAGGTACATCATAATGCCAAACGAGTCCCCGTACTTCATGGATTTCACAACATTGGAGTGCACTGCCGTGGAAACAATATTCTTGTAATTTATATCAAAAATGTTGGGGTAAATAAACTCTCCAATGATTTCCTCCGTGGGTTCCTCGTAAGGAACGGGTGTACTGGATACTTCCGATTCCATATCCTCCGACATGATCGTAGAAGGTGGACTATGAATTTTGATTATTGTCTTGTTTAATTACATCAGTAGAAGCCTCCCCTATGCCAATAGTGATTGTCGGTTTGTTGAAATTGAGTAAAACACAAACAAATCTTAAGCAGCACTCCCAAGTCCGAAATGTCGATTCCAGTAAAAGCACTACAGGAAAATATGCTAAATCGTCTTCTTTTTAAATATTTGCATGTCGCTTTTCTTCCATTTAAATCGTGTTCTAGTAGTCTCGGTGTACAACCAGGATCCTCACGATCACCCTCGAAAATGCAATCTTGTCTTTTCACTGTTCAGATGCGCACGTACTGTCTACCCCCTTTTTAAGTCAAGCACTTGCAGCACAGACCCCCTCCAGTTTATTTGAGGTATTGCAGAAACTAAGAACTCGGTACCCTGCCAATTTTTTTCCTATAAACACAGATTTACAACTCGGACTCTTCTAATCAACTTAGAAGTGTCATGTGCTGAATTTATGGCGATAAACACATTGACAAAATTAAACTTGCGTAGTAGTAGTCCCTGATTACCTTTGAATGTTATCAGAAAATGCCAAAACAACATGTGTGCTGCCCATAATCTACTACCCCTTTTCCTTTTCTCGTTTCTGAGGTAAACAAAAGACACTTTCCTCGACGCCGAGTAAGGAACGGCTGTCTAAGGAATTAAACATTAATTCATGAATTCTTGGCCGGTTTTATAAATCCGTTTGGTCTTTGGGATCAACACCAAAAGGTATTGAGTAAAATTGGATTTGACGAAAGAGTGATCACAGGCGATAACATAATATATGAATACACATACACACCATTTAATAAGGAACGCCAGTTTCCCCGGATGTACAAATTGTAAGAGGCAGTGGCCGATACCGCTGACCACGAATTTTACTCTTTATTACTATACGTCCAAATACTTTGAGATTTGGCACAATGACAATAACTACGTAGTTTTAATTCACTTTTACTTTTTATCAGTCAGTACTTATGTAACGAAACTTTGTAAATAAATTTAAAGCGATGAATTTCTCTGGATTTACAGGCGAGCGAAAAATCATAACCTGTAAAAAATGAGCGCACTTAAGCACCAGTCCATGTGGGGTGGCTTGTTTCCTTTGCAAAGCTGACAAACCCAGCTATTTTCTCATTCAATTATGAACTCCCATTCAAAGTTAATGACCTCAGTAATAATTTGAAGCTGGGATAATCATCCCTATCGCGGTGTCCGCAACTCTCGACGATAAATCAATAGATTGTCGCCCTCTAATTCTTTCCAATACCTATACATATATTAATCATTCATATTTCGCCTCCTAGGTTATTTTAAAAGATTCTTTCCTCTGTGAATTAGGAAAATAACACCATCCAATACTTCCCAATTCTGTAAAGCAGAGACATTTTATGTTTACTAAAGAAAACTTGCTGTCATCCCCTTTTGATTTCTCTACAATGTTCAATTATTGTTACATGTTATTTTTTTCTACTGGATGAAACCAAAGTCCAGAAAATAACACATGTTACAATACACACCCTGATTCTCACTCAAACCCATGCCAGTTTACACATCATACCGGGTATAAAAAAAATATTAACCAAATTAGAATTTTAGCCTCAGTAATATTTATTTTCTAACATTTGTCAATATGTACAACTTTCACAATCATATAGTTGAGTGTCTGTAGCATGATATGGAAATGACACCCCTCTAATGATACGAAGTCCGAGGATGCACCCAAGTACAGGTAATATTCCATAAAATGTCTATATGTATCCATGATATTACCATAAAATAACTGGAAGTGTCTACTGATATATAATATATATCTTCATCTTAATACTGCACAATATGGATATTCAAAGTTTACTTCTAACCCATTCTAAAATCACCTCATCTGTGATGAAGATAGTAAAAGACTTTACTTAAGGAGCTGGGACAAACCGATATACAAGTATAACAGCATTATCTGCTTATAACACTGATCTATCATATAATATCAGTCTCAAAATATGATAAAATTCAACAGTATCACAGTCTCTCTAAAATGATACGCAAGGTGAGAAAAAAATTAATTTATTGTTTAATAGGTTCATAATTGAAATAAAAATAAAACTGAAAATAACTCTTAACAATTGCATACTACCTATCTTAACCCCCCCCCCCCCCCCCCCCCCCCACACACACACACGCGCAATTTGGTAATACATGAACATAGAAAGCAAATTACGAACACTTGGATAACATATAATAAAACCTAAATTGGATAACAAACATGCTTAGACTTTTTCACAATACAACTTGATTTTTGAATGATTTTGATTATTTCTCTTTTATCTACTCATCTGACCCATTATCTTTAATCCATAAAACAAATAATTAAAGATTCTCTCACCTAAAACAACACAACATAACAGAGCTCAGTGTACATACAATTACACAGCAGTTTACCCATTCCTAGAATCTTACACTACATCGGGAACACTAGTCTCCTTTTTCATTTCGACATAAGAAGCAGGTATGTATGCAATTTCTCTCAGTATAATAATATTGAAAACAAAACTGAATACACATCCCATTTTTCCTTTCAAATGAAATTCACTGTGAAATCACTATTATTCATAGGTGTATAATTTTTGCTGTTTTCATCTACAATTCTTGAACAGGAGAAAGTAACCAGCCACAAAATCAAGATTCCACTTAATAGTAGCCAACATGAGCTTGTGACTTGGTACTATCATGAAATAAAAAATCCACAAAAAATATCAATTCTGATTCCACAAAAACTTTACATTATGAAAATTAGAGATTTCACAGTAATCTGCAATTAATACTAGTCAAACTAAACACTTGATTGTATCTACTATTACTGATTGTTTCCAAAATTCAGAAAGACAGAAGTACTATCATGATATTGTTAAATAGTAGAGCAGACAGTCTCATGCAAACTGCCAAAGTGGCTGATGTTCATCTACATTCAGGAGAAACCAAGCTCAAATTATTAAGTAGCTGAGCGTAGCATGAAATAAATTAATACACATTTTTACCCTGACATATGGGAGATATATAGTCCAAGACAAAATCTGTAAAAACACAAAACATTTCACAAACAGATATATCAGAGAACACATCAAATACTAGTACACAAAAATAACTAAAAACAGAGTTTCACAAGAGGCCCATGGGCCACACTGCTCACCCGAGTAACATTTCCCTCAGCAAAACAAGGCCCTAATCTTGCCCAACAAAGTATGGTGTGAACAAACTTGAATCCATACTACACAAGCACTCTATCATGTAATATTATATTTGACATATTGTACCCTTGTAGTTTTTGAAAAGTAAACTTTGAAAATAATCCTATATATTCACAAGTAAAACTCCTTTGTGGTCTGATAAGACTCTGGGCTTAATGGTGTGAACAATTTGAATCTGCACTACATGAGGATGCTTGCATATAACTGGATAAAGTAAACCCTGGTAGTTTCTTGAGAAGATTTTTAAATAATTTTCTTATAAATTCCTATGTAAAACTTTAACATCCCCTTCGTGGCCCAAACCTACCTCCACGGATCATGATTTAAACAATCTAAAATCTTTATTAGATTGATGGTTCTTAGAGAAAGATTTAAAACACCCCACCCTATTTTCACTATACATATATTTTTTTTCATAATCTCCCTTAGTAATGTGTGTGTCCTTTGAATCCCCTTCACCAAAGAATGCTTTGTACCAAGTTTGGTAGAAGTTATCCCTGTGTTTCCAAGTAGAAGTAGAAAATGTTAAGCTTACAGACATACAAACGACATGCGACTTTTGTAGAGCTGAAACAAATCTTTGAATACTTGCAATTGATATCTATATCACATACTAGTATATTGAATTGTTGACATTTTTTGTGAGATGTGAAAATTTCGTCATTATAACACTTATAAGAAACCAATTAATAAATTCATTGTAGTTAATCATAAGGGTTCCAGAATCTGAAAGTTTATTTTTAAAAAGTTAAATCTTTTCATGAATATTCAAATACAACTAGTAGTCCTAAATATTCAAATATTGATTTTTGATATTCATTTCAGCTCTAAACTTCCGATCAGAAAAGCTCACTTGAGCTTTCAGCTCAGGCATGCTAAATGATTTAGAGCTTTTATCAGCTATTTAAACAACCAGTACAAAGAATTTCTATAAATAGATTCTCTTTGTATATCGTGCTACACTCTTTGAGCCAAACAGTGGTTGCTCAAGTTTTCAGAGTCAAGGGAGATAACAACACTAACAACAATAATAAAACAAGTACGCAAATATAAATTATGACCTGTATGAAAGGTGAATATAATGAACAGTGGTATGTGAAACGAATATAGCACTAAAACAAACTTATTAAAAACATTTTTTTCTTTTCATATTTTGCAGATATCACAGTGCAAATAAATTCTCTTGGAATATGGACAGAAAAAAAAATCACAAAATTTCAAATGCATAAAGAACTCTATATCCTATTCTTTTGGTTTGTTATCATGCCACTTGTACAGAAATGCTACCTTGAAAATTAGGTTATTCTTTGACTTTCAACATATCTGCAGGAAAAATTATGAATACAAAGTAACCAACAAACTAATGGTACAGTGAATGTAGATCATGTACATGTATATTTCACTTCATCTTGGGGTTTTTTAAAAATGACATGCAATATAATTCTGCAATGTAAATGAAAATATCTGATATGTGACAACAAAGAATAAAAATAGAAACTTTTTCAACAATAAACAACACAGAGGTGGTGATTCCATTTCAGACGTAACTCTGTAATAAATAAGAGAAAACAATCCCTCCAACTATCCATGTACATACACAGACATCAAATGTACATAGTGCCATGATGGCTACCTCTGTCACCAATGTCAAGGTCAAACTCGTCCTGAAGGTGAATCTGACTGAGTGAAGCTGATGCCATGGCAATATCTGGCATGGTGTCACTTAAGGCACTGTCACTGCATGGGCTCAAATCAGTCTGAAAATGTAGAGATCATGACAAGAGTTATTCCTCTTTATCCAACACACATTTATCTGTGCAATTTCATGCATGTTTTACTTCTCCATTCATTATTCTGTCCTTTATATGTGTATTTTTGCATAAGTTGCCAATTACATAATTACCCAAAGAATAGAGAGAGATCATATTTCATAATAAACTACTCCTGCAAAATCAATTAGAAATTTACCTCTCTGGAGGCCCCCTGTGAAGAGCGGGAGGGGGGAACACACTGCACAGGTTTGGTGGGGCTCCCGATAGGGGTTCTCTTGCTGAGTGGTGGACTCTGTTTGCGTTTCCGTGGTGATATCAGGTACTTTTTCAGTGAATGGGTTTTCGCCGGCAGTGATGGAGGTAGAGGGTCTGGAGGGTAGTAAGTGTTTGTATTCTGTAGAACCTCCACTGTAGAATCTGGAAGTCCAAACTCACGGACTGTCCTCAGCCGGAGTTGGTAGTGGACAGCCCGGCGGTCACTTAATGGCAGGGTCATAGCTCTCTGGGCAGTGGGACTATTTTGTAATTCTCTCTCTCTGTGCAGCATTCTGTGTATGGTGGCATTGTCAGGCACTATAAGGATAGACAATAAAGTAGGAAATGTGAGATCAAATTGTCAGGCACTATAAGGATAGATAATCAAGTAGGAAATGTGAGCTCAAATTGTTGTGCAATTTGCTCATATTTTTCTAAAGATTATAGGTCTAAAATACATTACTGGATTTATGATGATCATTTTCATACAAATGATAAAACATACACACATTATCTCTTGATAAATTTCATAACTATTGATGAAACATCCCTCTTTGTACACTGTGCTTACATACCTGGTATATTCACTGCTACAACATGCCTTGAATACCTTGTACTATGACACACTTGGTATGATTCTTACTATGATATACTTAGTACAGACCATGGTATAATAAACCTGGCATAGCCCATGATATGACATACCTGGTACAGTCTCTACTATGACATACCTGGTACAGCCCCAAAAATGACATACCTGGTATAGTTCCAAATATGACATACATGGTATAATCCCTGATATGACATACCTGATACAGCCCCTGCTCTGACATACCTGGTATAGTCCTGCTATGACATACCTGGTATAATCCCTGAAATGACATACCTGGTATAGTCCCTGCTATGATATCCACAGTGTTACAGCTAGGAAGGCTGACATGGCCGGTTGGATAATGGCTGTTATCCACCATATACAGCGTGTCTGGTATGGCCGACATCTGAATTGTTCGGACACGCCCAGACTCGTGGTCCTGGCCCTGAGAAAGCCTCTCCTCCAGAACAGTCTGATGTCAAAATAATTTTCCATATGCAATTTCTCTTACTTCAAATGCATGTATGCTAATCATATCTAATACTGTATGACAAACTCTTTCAATGATTACAGACTTTATGATAATAAAATCTAATGAAAACCCTCTATGTTTAATAAAACATTAAAATAATTTTGTACACATTCCACTTTGAACTAGACTACCTTGGCATCCTCATAATATGGACCAAAGAGCCTGGGCCGGATAAACAATCCACTGTTTTTGCCTCGTATCCAGGAAGATGATTGCACTACAAAACCTTCGTCTCCAATCATGTGACTTGGTGGGCGACAGACCAGCCCTCGTTTTATTGCACTGTTAAGAACTTCACTGCTGTGGGGTATGATGTGATCTGTCCGTATTAGAGGCAGCAAATCAGCCAGTATGTCCTTGAGCTCTTCGTCATTGAGATCACGCTTCTTAACACCTTTCCTACTGATGCTGTGTGCTGTATGGCTTAGTAAGTTGGGCTCTGAAAAGAGATCATACAAGGATAAAATAAGCACCTTATGAATATCTCTATTTCAGGATAAATAACATATCATAAATTTTTATGAGGAAGTGCATAACAATTGGATATTTGTGAATGGAGACAATAGATCCTTTTATATTGTGTTAGCCGTCTGCATAGTTCAGTGCATTATGGCTAAGGCTTCCAATAGTTTGAGTCCAGCAGGAGATTCAAACTTTTATTTCACAAAGATCTTAAATAATGGCTGCAATTTTTCTGCTGAATAAAGTATATTTTGAAGTTTCAAATACCAAAATATAAACATAACTTTCTTCTTCTTTTATTCATTAGAATTTTCATGAATGTGTTAAGCTTCTTTAAATTTTGATTACTTCTGAATAAATTTAATGGTCATTGTTATCTGTGAGCTGTTGTGCATGCAGTGTAGTAAAATCACAAAGCTTTTATTACCTCTCTCCTCCAACCTCTTCACTAACTGATTCTCTCCCCACTTTATAATGGCTGATAGAATGTCCAACTCTCCTGCCTAAGATGAAGAAATTTGATTCCTTATTCTTATGATACTGAATAAATTAAATGCATAAAATGTACCAGTGCTTGACACCTTAAGTAAAGAGCTGCAAAATTACATAATCTCTATACTCGTGTTACATCTGTAGTACCCAAAAATGGATTTGTAGCTGGTAATTGGAGCTAAACTGAAATGCTATAATTATTTAACCATCGTCGCTGATACAGGGTTCTGTACAGCAAGGATTCACACTAATGCTTGTTTCTAACCAATCAATACATGTGTTCAATACCGTACCACAAAAACATGTTAGTAATAAAGCAGGTCTGTAAAGATTTGATGACTGCAGCAAGGAGTTTGTCATATAAATGTATCATACTGACAGCGGCTGTAAAATTACAGGAGGACACAGAATCTCGGGCACCATTAGATAACTGAATACATTTTCTCTGTCAATAACCTCTGAAGGAATACACAATGTACATGCCAAGGAAAAAACATTGGCTGAGACACTGAAACCTACAATAAACAATCTGACATCTCTCCCATTCCTAACATCCCTTTGGATGAAACAAATTTCTATACTGCATCTAGTTGACCACAGCATCATAATATCTTTGCTCCACAAAAATATAGCAATCAATTACACAATCATCCAAATATAAAAGGCTTTAAAATGTGTAAAACATTGATTGATTGAGGTTTTACGCCGTTTTTGGCAATATTTCAGCCATTTTACGGCAGGAATGTGTAAAACATCATAAACTCTTGATGTAATACGTAAAACATCATAAACTCTTGATATAATACATGTATATACAATATCATATTAATTATGTGATTTTACATTCTTTACAAAGGTTCCTAATTTTTCAACATCTGTGGATATGATCATGATATAAATATAAAGTTTGATTTGTCAATAGACATGTAAGAAGCACAGGTCCTTATAGAGCTATGCCTTTGACCTTTCAGGGTTGAAAATATATGTAATTAGTGACCTGGAACCTGTTCTTACCCAAATACAGAAATCTAGATGCCTTGATTATTTCTCTTTTTCACTGTGACATACATGTACACAACCCATACAGATGTAAAACAGCTGTGAAAATGTATGCTAATCATGTAAGTAACTCAAATTCACAACTTTAGATTCTGACAAGTGATCACCTGCAATCCAATCAGTTTCTTCAAAGCATGCCCAGATATCACTTCCCTTAGTGCTTACCTGTAAAAAGTCGGAGGAAAGGGCCTCTTTCAGGTACTCTCTGGACAGTTCCATGAGAACCGAGGAGTGAAGCACCTGAAGGAACTCCTCCCTGATGAAGTGAAGGGCCTGGTTGTGGACCCACTTTGACCCATGTGGTTCAGAACTCCATGACAACACACTAGCCAAATTGTCCAGAGAAACCCCCTCGGCTATTATGTCCTCACAACCTATGATAAATGCATTTCAATTTTACATCATTAGTGACAACACATCATGATATGAGATACTATTTCCATTAACAAGAGACCCATGGACCTTAATGGGCACCAGGGTATCACACGTTAACACCTTCAATGTATATCAAGTCTTCAGGGAGTGTTATAATGGTGCAATGAGTTCATTATGAAACTCGGAGAATAGAATGGGCTCAAATTTTGCAACCAAAAATAACACACTTTAGACCATGGTAATAAGGGTCACAACATTCTGTCTGCTCACAAGCAATGGTTTCTCCATTATATATCCATTGTTATGGCCTGAAACAAGTACTCTTGCCTACTACACGTATCTTGACTATAGCTCACTGATGGTTATGATCAATCTTAGATCTGTACCGAGATGAAGTCCTTCACTATAAAGTTAGGACAGGTAATAACTGTTTATCTAATGGCCTTGGACAAATAAACTTGGTTCAGGGGCATCGAACACTTTTTCATCACAAGAAATCTTTGTGTCAAATACTTACATTTCTACATGTATAAACCTAGACATTGTCTCTCAATAAATCAACTTTTCAATCCTACAGACCTTGACCTTATGCAAATGCCCTTGGTTCAGGATCATACTATCTCACCATTAGTAACTTTAGTACACATTTATGACCTTGACAACTATAAATTCTAACCGAGGTTTAGGTTCATGTCATATTGTTTATAAACAATATTTTAAGTCAAGTACGAGCTTCAAATGTCAAATTACAAAAAGTTTGTTAAACTTCACAAATCTTTAATAACTTCTTTTTTACCAGTAATGACCATGATCTTGACCATATGACCTTGATTCTGGGTTATTAAACATCACCTGGTCATAAGCCACCTTTGTGTCAAGTAGAGTTTATAATGTTTCTTCATTACACAGTTGTGGTCTAGCTTTAAGGTAGGAGGGAAGAACAAAAGATGGACAGACAGACATGGTCATTCCAAAACACCATCTAATACTTATTTGCAGGAGCTATTACTATGAACTCAATTTGTTTGCTATATATGTTCAGGAGCAAAGAAGGATTAAATGTTTTTTCAGTCAATGATCCATAGATAAGAAATTCTACAGGTTTGGTAGATATATGTAGCCAACCCATTATAACTATGCAGTCATAAATTGTGCTAGAAGTTCAGTTTAGTAATTTGGTGTCCAAGACTTTAAGGGTATTTTAAAGAAATGCAACAAATTCCCTATATTGAACCATAGAGTTCTGCCCAAGCATTGGGGTGTCTTCTATTTCTATGCACCAAGTTTGGATGTATACTCAGGTGACTTAAAACTGAATTCAACAAAAGCACTACAACCAAAACTGATTTCAGACCTTGAAATAGGACTGGAAAGTCCAAGAACTGTCCTATTTGGTACACCTCCATAGCCTCCTCTATCAAGGTCATCTGACCTCGCCCTGCTACGATAGCTTGGACTTCACTTAAACTGCACATGCTTGCACTGCCTCTTAATATCAGCGATAGGTCAACAGAGTCCTGGTATATTGTGTTCAAAAGTACTCTGGCATAACGCCTTGGAATTATTGTCTCATCTAGCACTATTTTTGATTGGGTGTGTAAACCTAAATCCTCCCCTGACCGAGCTCTTCGGATCAGAAGATTTTTGAAAAACGGTGACCTTGCTGCCAAAATTGCTTTGTGACACCTCAGTTCATGTACCACTGATTTACACGGAGCCTCATTTTCAGGTGAAGAGTCTGTACAATTTCCATCACATGTGAACACTAACACAGCATCACTGTAATTCCCCGAGTCTAACAGAACCCTAAGATCATGCTCTAGCTGGTTTGGAACACCAAATTCATCTGCCAGCTTAGCTAGACTTTCTTGATGGTCTGGACGCAGATCATGAGAATGAATTTCATCCGTATAAAGATACCGCAGTAATGTAGCGAACAACACAACATCCACACCAATAGTTCGTAGTTTAACAGGAACCTGGCACCCAACTCCTGGGTACCGATTTAATAAGTCCCTAAAATAGGGACTCCTCACTGATAATATAGCACGATGAGCCGGGAAACATGCTCCTTTATATACAAGGTCAATATCCGTACAACATTTGGAATCGAACAACATTGCTAAATCCTGCTTCAAAGAATTTGCCAAAGGTCTAGCCAAATTGGCTGCCATTGCGAGTTCCTTTAGTGTGACTAACACTTCATACTCCTGAATGAGTGCTTTAAGTTCTCGTATGGACCATGTTGTTATCATTTCCCTTAAAGCTTTGCCATAGTCCATTGAGCGGCTATGTCGCCTGGATCGGATGAGCCTCTTTCTAAGTGTGGTTAACTTGGAGGACTTTTTCTTCTTCTCCTTTACACTCAGGTCTGTGTCAGACAAATTGTAAATGTGTGTCTGTCTGTTGAAGGCAGACATCCTGCCCCCTGGAGGAGAACCCTCAGGAAATGAGGAGTTTGTCCCCATTTCTATAGGTATCACAGTAAATCAGTTCCCATTAGTTTGTTTTTCAAGAGTTTCCAGTTTTTTCCATCTTCTGAAAATAGACAAAAGAAAACATTTCATAATTATCAATATCCCAACTAGAATACATTTCAAATAAAACAATACATGTACATTCACTTAGTCTAGAGTATCTAGTATTGTGCATGGCATATATATATATGTACATGAAGATGGATAATCATCATCCCTGAGGAAAAATATCCATAAATTACAAGGTGACAAATACCAGTATGTAAATTTCTCTGATCATCATGAATTACATCACTTGAATCATTGCCTCCATTTCTCAGACACTACCACCAAAAATAAAATTTCACCCATTTATCTAAAGAAACACATTTACAACAATCCAACATGACACAGAACTTTTAAATGTGAATTATGAGATACATGTAGACGTTTCCCTACAGCACTTGATCAATAAAGGATACACAGACTGATATGAATTTATCACTTTAAAAGGATGTAAAATGTACAATTCACGGAGTTCTGCGAATTGTACACTAGATGTACCACAATAAACCAACTTGTCATCAAATAACAGATGCAAAATTAATCACGACACATCAATCACTTCTTTGTGGATAAAAATGTCCTGTCAATGCTGTAAATTTATACAAAATGCAAATCATCTTCCTACTCAGAATATGAGAATTCTAGTAAAGTTATATAACTTTTAAAATATATTGTTCTAAATACAATACTGATCACTGCTGATAAGGACACAGTGCAAACACTAGACATAAAGTACAAAATTTGTAAATGCATGTCTACCACATTTTTTTTTGGATTTAACGACTTTCAGATGGGATTTTATGAAACATTTCCACATGCATGATTTAAAACATTATATAATTATCCCTTTTATTGCCACAGTAAATCATTGCAATACATCAAATACATGTACAGTTAATATTTCATAAGATATATTTCAATATTTCAACGAGTGAACAAAGAAACTTTTATTTAACTATAACTATGACTAATAAATTTTGAATTCAATTATATGACCCTACAATGTACATCCTAGTAAAATTCACAGTACAGATGCAAGAATACAATCTCACTAGTGTACAAATAATCACATGAATGTGAGACTTACTTCCCATTAAGTGTCATATTGCAGAGTGTACAAAAGTCTTGTCCTCAGTCAGAATTTACATGTGTTATCGAATATGTACAGTTTGTTCAAATTAACTCACACATTAACGCATAGAAATGTATTCTTCCTTAAAAAACTACAAGTTCATTAAAATCATCACTATTTAGCACTGGATGGAAACAACAGACAGGCAGGCTGTCACAGGTCCAGACCTTAATCCCTAGACAATACAACTATAATCCAATAATACTAATGACATTGCATGAGCAATATTATTTTTCTACATTGTGAAAGCCCAGACCATATTACCTATCATCTGAATGTTCTTAATTTACCTATTGAAATTGGGGATTATTAAAATTTAGGATATACAAGACAGGAACTTTGCATTATGGCTTGCAGGAAGGGAGGTCTACGGAAATGACTCTTAATTAAACCAAATCAAAAGGTTCTATTACAACAATGCACTCATGATTTTTGCACTCATGAAATTGTTCATTTCAGTACAAACACTATCAATGCATTTGAAAACATACCGAGACAATAGAAAATACTAGTACCTCTTCATTAAATGTCTTCTTCACCTTCATACAAAGTACAACAAATAATGAAGGTACAAAGTTTAACAAATAATGAAAATATGATACTTAACATTACTACAATTCTTATATATACTGACACATGCACACACAAAATACAACCCCCATTAAACATCAATAATTCTTAATGTAAATATAATTTAAATGTCAATAATTTTGAATTGCATGATCTCATAGACATTCCCAAGCAATTCACGGTTGATTGAACTTAATCATACAACCTGTTCTCATGTCTGAGACATCAATGCACACTTCATACTATGTACCTCAATTACCATGGATACACGCGACAGCATTTTGTTTGTTACCCTTCATGTATCAGGTAAAATTATTGCAAAAAATAGTACAATATCTCATTTTGTGTAAAAGATGCTTAGGCAACCTAACAATACATGCAACAGGGCAGTTACCATTGGCTGGAAACACCCAAACCAATGTGGCAAGAGCTCTGAATGTCCACAAAGCATATATTACCTTGTCTCTACAAATGAATTACACTGATTGATGCAACTGCCAGCCAACCTCTAATTTGCCAACCAAAGGTCAGCTAGGATTGTTTCATGAGGTTGCAGCATTTGCTGGGTGTGTGTGTGTGTGTTAGAACTGCACAAATAACTGCAAATGAGACACTGGGGACACAGAACCTAAGAATATGCCACAATACTGTGCTCCTACATCATCAAGCTACCTTGCTTTGCAGTGTGAATGCCCCTTAATCATCATCGATGTAACACGAGGCCCCTATGGTTGTGACGACACCGTCCAAATGAATTTCCTATGCAAAGATGGCACATGTATGCTTTTCTGATGAATCAAAGATTCACACTTTAATGCTCAAATGGACATTGAAATGTTTTTCAACTTCTCGGTGAATGTTATACCGATTACTGCACGGTGAAATGTGACAGGTTTGGTGGTGGTAGCGTTATAGTGTGGGACGGTGGAATGTGACAGGTTTGGTGGTGGTAGCGTTATGGTGTGGGGGTAGAATGTGACAGGTTTGGTGGTGGTAGCATTATGGTGTGGGGCGGTGGAATGTGACAGGTTTGGTGGTGATAGCATTATGGTGTGGGGCGGTTGAATGTGACAGGTTTGGTGGTGATAGCGTTATGGTGTGGGACGGTGGAATGTGAAAGGTTTGGTGGTGGTAGCGTTATGTTGTGGGGGTGGAATGTGACAGGTTTGGTGGTGGTAGTGTTATGGTGTGGGGGTGGAATGTGACAGGTTTGGTGGTGGTAGCATTATGGTGTGGGACGGTGGAATGTGACAGGTTTGGTGGTGGTAGCGTTATGTTGTGGGGGTGGAATGTGACAGGTTTGGTGGTGGTAGCATTATGGTGTGGGGGTGGAATGTGACAGGTTTGGTGGTGGTAGCATTATGGTGTGGGGCGGTGGAATGTGACAGGTTTGGTGGTGATAGAATTATGGTGTGGGGCAGTTGAATGTGACAGGTTTGGTGGTGATAGCGTTATGGTGTGGGACGGTGGAATGTGACAGGTTTGGTGGTGGTAGCGTTATGTTGTGGGGGTGGAATGTGACAGGTTTGGTGGTGGTAGCGTTATGTTGTGGGGGTGGAATGTGACAGGTTTGGTGGTGGTAGCATTATGGTGTGGGGCGGTGGAATGTGACAGGTTTGGTTTGGTGGTGGTAGCGTTATGTTGTGGGGGTGGAATGTGACAGGTTTGGTGGTGGTAGTGTTATGGTGTGGGGGTGGAATGTGACAGGTTTGGTGGTGATAGCATTATGGTGTGGGGCGGTTGAATGTGACAGGTTTGGTGGTGACAGCGTTATGGTGTGAGACAGTGGAATGTGACAGGTTTGGTGGTGATAGCGTTATGGTGTGGGACGGTGAAATGTGACAGGTTTGGTTGTGATAGCGTTATGGTGTGGGACGGTGAAATGTGACAGGTTTGGTTGTGATAGTGTTATGGTGTGGGACGGTGGAATGTGACAGGTTTGGTGGTGGTAGCGTTATGGTGACGGACGGTGGAATGTGATAGGTTTGGTGGTGATAGCATTATGGTGTGGGACGGTGGAATGTGACAGGTTTGGTGGTGATAGCGTTATGGTGTGGGGGTGGAATGTGACAGGTTTGGTGGTGATAGCATTATGGTGTTGGACGGTGGAATGTGACAGGTTTGGTGGTGGTAGCGTTATGGTGTGGGGCGGCATATGTAGTGGCCACAAACCTCTAGGTCCTTATAATGTTGAAGGTAATTACAGCTGAACAGTTGACAGTGTTTTGCAACCTGTCATCATGCTGTTTGTCTGCCAACATGACGTAATTTTTTCAACAAGAGAATGCACAGTGTCATGTGGCACAACATTAAATGGACTATCTTCACCAAAACAATGTTACCTCTGACCCATACAGTCCTGGGGTGCGTTTTACAAAAGAACTTATGACTTACGACCAACTTTACATTCTGGGATTTTCAAGTTTATTGTAAGATCATTCACTCCAAATGCAATTATATATATTTTTAAAAATGTTGAAAATTAAGCCTTAGAAAAGTTTTACTTCGTTATTTCAAAGTAATAATTGTATAATACAATTTAAGACTTGCGATTTTGTCGTAAGTTGTATTGTAAAATGGGCCCCTGATCTCTCGCCAGTAGAGAGTGTGGAACATGTTCAATCAACACTACAGCCCTGATCTCTCACCAGTAGAGAGTGTGGAGTATGTTCAATCAACACTACAGTCTGACCTCTCATCAGTAGAGATTATGTGGAGCATGTTCAATCAACACTACAGTCCTGATCTCTCGCTCTCGCCAGTAGAGAGAGTGTGGAGCATGTTCAATCAACACTACAGTCTGACCTCTCATCAGTAGAGATTATGTGGAGCATGTTCAATCAACACTACAGTCCTGATCTCTCGCCAGTAGAGAGAGTGTGGAGCATGTTCAATCAACACTACAGCCCTGATCTCTCACCAGTAGAGAGTGTGGAACATGTTCAATCAACACTACAGTCCTGATCTCTCACCAGTAGAGAGTATGGAGCATGTTCAATCAACACTACAGTCCTGATCTCTCACCAATAGAGAGTGTGGAGCATACGTTCAATCAACACTACAGTCCTGATCTCTCACCAGTAGAGAGTATGGAGCATGTTCAATCAACACTACAGTCCTGATCTCTCATCAGTAGAGATTATGTGGAGCATGTTCAATCAGCACTACAGTCCTGATCTCTCACCAGTAGAGTGTATGGAGCATGTTCAATCAACACTACAGCCCTGATCTCTCATCAGTAGAGATTATGTGGAGCATGTTCAATCAGCACTACAGCCCTGATTTCTCACCAGTAGAGAGTATGGAGCATGTTCAATCAGCACTACAGCCCTGATCTCTCACCAGTAGAGAGTATGGAGCATGTTCAATCAGCACTACAGTCCTGATTTCTCACCAGTACAGAGTATGGAACATGTTCAATCAACACTACGGCCCTGATCTCTCACCAGTAGAGAGTATGGAGCATGTTCAATCAACACTAGTCCTGGGCTGCGTTCAATATCGTAGCGGCTAGCACAGCTGCTAGGCTAGATATCTAGGTATATTGAACACACTGTATGAATTAACGTTTGTTATCTCTACATAGGACTAGCCTAGCACATCATTCAATATTGTAGCACTACCGAGCTCTGCGTAGCTGCTATAATCTTGAATGCAGCCCTGATCTCTAGCCAGTAGAGAGTGTGTGGAACATGTTCAATCAACACATTTGAATGCGCCCAAAACCCACAGAGATTCTATCCGCTTTGCATCAGGTACTTCTGGAAGAGTGGCAGAACATCCATATGACACAAATATATTGTGTAACAAACTCTATGCATTGCAGAATTTCAGCAGCATCAATTTAAATGCTAATGGGGGTATGCATATAATTTGAATAGCTAGCATCTCTTCAGCCTGGACATTTTTTTGCCAAAGTCATGATGACTAACTCTGTGTTATCAAACAGCAGCGATATATGCATCTTCTTTAGTTGTAAGAATTAAGGGATATACTTGAATGAAAAAATAAAATCATTACCAAAAATTGGCGACTGCATTTCTTTTGCATAATTATCATTATATTTTTTATACATAGGTTTGACAACAAATATGAATTATCATTCATTTTGCATAAACCGAATCTCTTATAAATTTAAAATCAATATGATCCTGTGTTATTAGTATTGTACTTTCATTGTTTTCCAACTGACTGATATTTCCCTTGATAATAAGTCAATTAACTTTCATGAATATATAAAAACTTCCATCATTTTAATCTACACTGTCCTCAAATATTCAACTTTTAAAACTGAAATGTTATACTAAAAGAACTATACTACTGAAATTCAATATTACTGCTGAAACATGTTACCTTTAGAGACATTTGATATTAAATTCATATCTTGGCCTTATTTCAAAAGGCTTTTAAAAACCCAATATAGCTGGGACATTGATACTAAAATCTTATTCATGAACAACAAAGTGAAGTTATTCCTTTTTGCATAAAAGAAGCTGTTTGCTTACTTGCATTGAACAAAAGTCAATATTCTTTTTAAAATTTATACATGTACATATGCTGTGCCATTGTCAAAACTGGAAAAAAAAATCTACACTATAATTTCAAAATCTAATGGAACATTTAGGTCTGGATCTTCTCCATTATTTTCATTTCAAAATCTAAAAGAATTAATGAAAACTCTCAATGCACATTGCACAAGATACATGTGTTGTGCCAGGATAAAATCCAAACATAAATTTGGACTTTTCCTTAATGCTTGGATATGTAAATTGATATGTATGATACTGTAACATGTAAGTTGATATATATATTACAAGATGTATGTACACGTATTCCAGTCCACTTTATGCTCTGAATTTCTTTTTTAATCTAGATATATCTTAATTACACATATAAGGAATAAATTACAGTAGTTCTTACATTAATACATATATCAACAATCGTAAAGAATGATCCTTTTTATTCTATGTGTGTTATGATTTGTACAACAGATGCTTTTTCTTCCTTGATCAAACGACTTGGCACATCCTTCCTCTTACCACTGACAGCTAGTACAAACACATCAACACTGAAAACCCCGTCCGCTTAGGCAATCTAACCACCTTTTTTATACTTAAACAAACAAATAGAAAGCACATGTACATCATAGCATTTGCTCACACCTCACAGACAGGCATACAAATACTTATTACATATGATATTCAAATGACAAAATCTCATTCTTAGCTTTTCAGACCCACATGGTAAAGTGTAACATGACATGCATAATAAAATTCCAATGATTGATCCCTTTCTGTAGAAAGTTCTATTGAACTTAAAACATTCTTTAGCTTCAAAGTTCAAAGAATCTATATCATGCGGTCTTCACAGATTTCAAAAGAGATTAAGAGTTCATGAGAGTTGACTTTTACTGAAGAGTTGTGTGCACTAACTGTCAAAATGTGAAAAATAAGAAAAGGTGCAAAAATCTGTTCACATTCTTCAAATTCCTTGACTGAAAGTCAGGGCATTTTTTTCTTCTTCCACTGATTTATGTTTCAGTTCTAATAAGATTGAGTTCACTTGCATGCATGAATACCCAGTCTATCATCCGTAGTATCATACAGATATATATACATATAGGGACTATAAAGGTACGTGTACATTTATATGTAACAGTCACAGAAAGAAAGACTGGAAAAGATTCAAACCTCCGGATGTGCCATTTTCACATTATACAACTGACAAGCATTTTTTCCCCTACCATTTGGGAATGGTAACCATACCCATTCAATTAGGAAAAACAGCTTGAAAAATGTGGAATTTTCTATAGTACAACAAACTGCATTTATGTAAAATTAACCATGAGAAACCCATATTTTAATTGATAAACAAATAAAAAAGGATTCATTATTTACATTTTACAAATGTGCAACATCTTTTTACCTTTACTTTCTATTTAAGAGGAAGTGAAGAAATTAGATATATTAGATAACTTGTATGACATTTCATAGAAAGTGAAATACGAGCCCCGAATTATGATGTCATACAGCTACCAGTTTGTTGCTGGGCAGTTTTTAGCCTAAAATTGAGAAAAACCAAGAGAATTTGGCATTGGGAATGGTAGTGTTAATCTGCACCAATTATCTAAGAAAAAAACATCACTGAATACATCATTGCTTGGCATTACGGATTACAGTGAAAATCCTCAATACCAATCTCCCTTGAAATCATTCAGATTTGAAAGTCTTGGCATACGTCTTTTGTATTTTTATACAGAGTACCAGCCACCCCTGAAAACCAGGCATTATAACCATTTTTTTATTATTTTTTTTCACTGTAACAAACATGGGAGATAATTGTTCACAAAACTGGTGATAATTAGCAATTTCATGAGAGGCCGCAAACTTAAATCCCAATAAATTACTGACATGGGGTCTGTGAGCTGACCTCACCACTGTTCATTTATAAATATCACCTGAATAAAATAAAGTAAGTGAGGCCAAAAATAAAAATTGATTTGTTTGATGTACTCCGACTGACCCGTGAAAATCGCCCCTACCCAATCATTTTTTTAAGTACTTTTAATTTATTTTTTTTTAATTTGGTTTCCAGGGAAATAGACAGTGTTTCATTTTAAAGGTTCATATTCTCTGAGAAACTTTTTTGATGAATGTTTTATAGCAATAATTATTAAATCTGTCTTTGTTTAATGAAAACATCAATAAATTTCTAAGTCTGCGTTTTTATGACAATAATTAATTTTTTCAATACTGCAAAAAAAAAAAAAAAATACCTGAAAAATGTGGGTCGGAGTACATCAAACAAAAATATTTTTAATGATGGCCTGACAAGATTCTTTAAAATATGTGTTGGACATTTTCTTGCTAGAAAATTCACAAATACTTTATAAACCATGAATGCAAGTAGATATATCCCAGAACTGGACGTAAATACATGTATAAGTAGTGTAAACTGACAAATTGTAGAAATTGGGCATGTTTACAGTTAGTTTTAATTTAAGCAAATATAGATGAATGACAATTGAGAAGTAAAAGTAGAGTGTCCATCAAATAAATCACTGTATGTTTTTCCGCTTTTAAGCAAGTCAACATAGAAATCAATTTCAGAAATTGAATTTACATATTTTTTTTTACTGCTTTATGCAATCAGAAATATTTGAATAGTATGATAACAGTTGCTGTATCTTTTAATTACATACAATTACCTTGCTACCATATTAATATGAAATCAAAGTGAACAGTACCCATCTGCCATAATCTAATTTTGTTTGACAGCTTGTGTGCACTTAAATTACGGAAAATATATCAGGGCTAGAAATAATTATCTTTATTATATATTTGTTATAAAATAAAGGATTTCTGCATGCCTGATAGGGGTGAATCAATATATAGATATATCGAAATGTATTGGTGTACGCCTGTCCAGCGATATACGATATGGTGTTTCGACGATACGATATAATGTCGGGTTTAAAAATAGCCCTTTTAATAGGGGTGAAACGATACATCGCGATGGAGCTGAATTGCGATGAAGTGGTCTCGATTCGATGTTCGATTTATTCCGGGTCTGTTTCGGTTCGATACGGCTCTAAAACTATAGCACACAGGGTTTTAATAACACGGCTTCTGATTGGCCAATGGACTTGAAGATTGCCCAATCAACGTACAAGTAGACTTCATTGTATCAAAATGGACGCAGTCGTGTTGAAAAATGCACTTCCAATTTATAAATCGTGGGTATGGTGACACTTCGGATTTAGAACAAGTGATAAAACTGTGGCAACGTGTCAAATATGTTTGAAAGATGTAGCCGAGAAAACGGAAAGTACTACAAACTCTCAACACATTTGCAAAGGAAGTATGACATCCATGGATCGAAACTTACTAAATTTACTTGAAGTTCCAACGTGACAGTAACAAGCGGAGCTGACGATGAGCATTGAGAATCCCAAAAAGCTGGTACGAGTAAAGATGCTAATTCTCAGAAAACGCAAGAGAACGGCAAGTGGACAGTTGCGTCTGACTGATGTTTTCAGAGGAAACTTCGGGAAGGATCACCCCCGGGCACAGGCGATTACCAAGGCAATCGGATATTTCATTGCCAGTGACATGCGGCCGTATTCTGTCGTTCAAAAGGAAGGTTTCAAACATTTAGTAAATACTCCTTCAAGAATTTGGTACATGTTAATGTATCGAATAGAAAATCATCGAATCGAGACTAAAGTATCGAAAATCGAATCGAAAAGGTACTGTATCGTTTCACCCCTACCTTTCAGTAGTCGGGATCGAAGTTCATAATTTAAAAATTGGCTTCTAACAGGAACACAATTCCTCAGACTTCAATACCCGCTTTCACATTCTGACATAGGAGATTCCTCAGACTCTATAATCCCTGCTTTTACATTGTGACATCAGAGATTCCTCAGACTCTATAATCCCTGCTTTTACATTGTGACATCAGAGATTCCTCAGACTTTAATCCTCGCTTTTTGTGACACATATCAATATCAATCCTCAACCAATATCAGCCCTTGGGCCTATGGCCCTCGGGATGATATTGGAATCTCGGATTGAAATGGAGTGTGACACAGATTTTGCCATGTATTATTCTTTATTTATTCATTGGTCACTTGGGCTATCAACTCAAATTTTTACTGGTCAATTGATAACTTTTACTGTCCCATCGGACAAGTGGATACAAAAACCAACTAGCTCAATTTTTATGATTAGGCCTAGTATCTAGTATATTCAAACAAACATCAACAATGGGTTTAAAAAAAACGTCGTAATCTTACTATTCTTAAAAACTTAGAAAATAGTTGGTGTCATCTTGAGCTTTCTTGTTATTTGTGAAAGTGTCATGCCACCGAATTATGAAAGCATCGCATAAGTAGACAACCAAGGTTTTTTTAAGGTCTTGATTTCAAGGGCCTGTGCCTTTCCAATTGGGAAAAATAGTGACATTTGCTTGAAATGGGAAAAATGTTCTTCTATGGATAACGGAAGTAGAGAGACTCCTTCTGACTTACATTTTGGTCAAAGCTTAACTCATTTAAGTAATTTAAGGCCAACAAATTAAAAGTTTACTAGGCAATTTTGAAGCAAAATGTATTTAAACAGCAAATTTTCTTAAAAATCAACAAATGAGAATCAATAACAACTTGCAAGTTTTAGAAAATGGGCATAACTCATCAATTTTCATTAAACTGTGCCACTTTCTAAACCAGCAATTTTCCTAATTAGTCACACTGCTGGCTGGTATTGAAGAATTTCACTGTACATCAAAGAAATTATTTGATATTGTACATCAAAAGTAAAAAAATTAATAAGACTACATAATTAATTGATTGATTGTATCTTGTTTAATGTCTCTCTCGAGAATTTTTAACTCATATAATGGAGATGGCACCAAGACCGGTGAAGGGCTCAAATTTTGGCCTTTGCTCAGTGTTTACGGCCATTGAGCAGTGAGAGTTCTTTAGTGTGCCACACCTACCCAAGGACCCGCGACATTCACACATGATGTCGAGCATTTGGCAATGGAACTGTCACTACCTGTTTTAATGACTTTGGTCTGTCATAGCCGGGATTTGAACCCCGGCTTTCCGCATGAAGGGTGAACACTCTAACCTCTAGACCACAGCGGTGGTCCATAATTAATTAATAAAATGAGCCATGTGCATGATTATCATATAATTGAAGTTTTCCCTTGTGCACAAGTACACATACATGTGCAGATATTTGCAGTTACCAGTAGTCTTTAAAATATCAATTTTGCAATGTTCATATTCAAACACGATTTTGGATGTAAGCTTTTTAATATTTTCTTTGTCCTTTCCTATTATGTATTCTTTATCAATTTTGAACCTGTATATTTGGCATTTATTTGTTGTTTTACATCCCTTCAAGAATCTTTCACTCATATATTGTGATCTACCCAGGATTTCAAGAATTTTGTAAAAATTTACTGAAAAAGCAGTCACAATGGATTAAAAGCAAGTTAAGTTTTGATTTCCTTGTGACGGTTTTGTGCATTGCTGTTAAATGTCTGAAAACAACTTGTCTATTGCGTAAATCCAGGCACATCCGAGTCGAAACGTCGGTCGAAGCATAAACCGTCACCGACTCCGGCATTTACACGTTTTCCAGAATCAAAATATGAATGCTTGCGAAGAGAAGTCGATGAAGGCTATGCCTCTCGACTTCTCTAAAGAGAATACAACTTTGATATGAAATTTCTTGACTGTTGTCAATTTTATAGAAACAATTCACTTCATGTTGAGTGTGTGTCGCACTTATTCAGCATTGCACGGAATTTTCCATTATTTTCAATCAAAACACCTGTTTAAGGTAATGTTTACTTTCTCGCTAAACAGGGATGATCGCGTTTTAGCGAGAAAATTTCGCTATAGAGGAAGTATTCCCAACCTGTTAGATGGAACTAAATTTTCCAATTTTCAGTTATAATGTCTATTAATGTCATAGCGAATCTCTACTATTACTCATGACTTTTCTTATGACTTAAAACTGCTCATTGCAACTCCCTGCGATGTACATTAGGCTATTCCTATAAAATTAGAAACAAAACACAAATAGTGTGGGCTCTCTGTCAATGAGTAGAATGATCTAGGCCTTAGTTCAACTTCATTATTATTCACAGATAATTCTTCGGGCAGCTCATGAAGATTACAATCGTACTAAATCATGTACATGTGCAAATATAGAACACTCAATGGAAAAAAAGTAACTCACGCTTGTGGGAGTAAATTTGGCTCTCAGGTCCAAATCCAAGTCACACAACTCACAACTTTGACATTTTCGAGTAGCTACCCCGCACTGAATTTTTAATACATATATATAAATATGTATTTAAAAATATATTCAATGCCAGTTAGCTTTGAAATATATTATTTTTTAACGTAAGTTGGCTATCATACACTAAAAGGTAAGACATAAAAAATTCACACAAAATATCACTATAACGGCAATCTGTAATCCAACAACCTGATAAAACTGGAAAATGTATTTTCCTTTAAGAATATATATATGCTGTATTCTTTAATTGTACCCTAAAAATGATGAAGATAAGTTTTAATACGAAGATTCAAAATCATCCTTACTTTTGTATCAATGATAATTGAGGGTGAAAAAACCAATGTGTTGTTTCCATAAACTTCAGAATATCATTCTTTCATTGTGACTTTTAATGTTTCCTACTTCCTGTCCTGTCAAGGGCAATAACTTGTGTTTGACCGAAGTGATAACTCAGGGTCAACGAAGCTGCTAAGCACAATGTTTGGTTTAGTAAAGAACGTGGCTGTGAGATCACAACCTGTTGTTAGAAGTGCAGTAAACCGGCAAATTGTAAGAAACTTTGGTGAAGATATCCAAGTCGGCAAACCAAGATATCCATTGGGTGACCGAGCTATGTGGGTAAGAAACTCGAATTTCCTCAGTTCTTCATATGTATAGTGGTTTGTCACGTACGCACATACCTCAACTTAGAGAAACTCACTGGTAGTTATCCATTATATTGTACAAATTAAGAAAGAGAGAGAGAGAAAATATTTGAAGATGATACTGGTATAATCATTGTAAATGTTTAGGACAGAACCAGGCTTTTTTTAAGGTCTTGATTTCAAGGGCCTGGGCCTTCCCAATTGGGAAAAATGCCGGCATTTCCTTGAAGTTGGGGGGAAATTATTCTATAGAAAGAAATGGGGAGAAAAACAAACCAGATTATTAAAGTTTGATTAGACTCTTTCTGACTTTCAGTTTGGTCAAAGCTGCAAAGCTGACCTCATTCAAATAATCAGAGGCCAAAAAATTAAGTTTACTTAACAATTTTGAAGCAAAAATTATAATATGTGGGCCTGTGAAGAAGATTTTTGAACAAAAAGGCTACCCTGCTTTGATTTGTTTTCGTTGTTTGGGAATTTAAAAGTAGAAATTGGGAAAAATACCTGCTTTTTAGCATTGGGAATGGGGCCTTATTTCGACTCTGTATAGACCCTAAAAAAATCCCTGAGAACTATTTAAATAAATCCGATACTACCGGCACTGCATTTGTAGGTACACTAGCATAAACATGTATAGCGTGGTCTGAGTTAGTATGTTAACACAGTCAGCTTAACAATATAGCAGTGATTTTGCTTTTGTAATTCTGAGACTCTAATTTTGAACATGATAAGAAGAGTATTATTAGTTCTGGAACAATGTAACTGTTGATTCAGTCATCAGTTAAAAGTTTGTCCCATAAACTCATAATGCAGCAACAACAAACATATATGCAATGAATTTATTACTAAATTGTAGCGAATAGACATTCAAGATTAAAGTAACTCTAAGTAAACCTGATATCTTTGATTGATTGTTTGTATATTGATTAACATCACTCTCGAGAATTTTTCACTCATATAAATGTCACCATTGCAAATTTAGGCCTATGCTCTGTGCTTGCAGCTTTTGAGCAGGGACGGTTCTTTATTGTGCCACACCTGCAGTGATACGGGGTCTCAGTTTTTACGGTCTCATCCGAAGAAACGCCCCAATTAGTCGCCTCTTATGACAAGCAAGGGGTACTGAGGACCTCCTCACCCGGATCCCCATGGGAAGATATTTTTGAATGTAGATATCAAAATGCCTATTCGAAAAAAGAGGTGCAAAAAAAGCTATCTTCTCTTTTGGTGTCCTTTATTTATATTTTCTGCATATTTTAATGAATTTCACATTCAGAACTGTTACGAAGATGACCACAACAAAGCCAGATCTATTCAATCTTACAGTATAGACCTAGCAAGAGCAATTTGTTTAAAGTTATGTCAGGAAAGGAATTATTATTTTAATGAAAGAACATTCTTTAATACTGAGAAGTTTTAAAATGAGTGAACAGGACTATAACGGGCGTTGATCCAGAGAGTTCGTAGTCAAGAAGGGGTATCAGACCTTGAAGACTTCATGAGAGTAAGAAGTTGTATTGCCTGTGAACAACTTCCTGTTACCATTCCAACCATCTAAATACAATAACCTTAATATGCACCTGTCAAATCTATTTACAAATGTTTTTTTTTCTTTCTCTTTATAGAAAAAGGGGCTTGTTTTCCTACCATTCATGTTTATCATCTGGTACCCATCTTGGTATGTGACTAAAAATCTGAGGAAACACAAAGAAGCCAAGGCAGCACAGGGTTAACTAACAGAGTTCTTAGCAGTCCAACAAACTTAAAACACAGTGAAGACACATCACACTGACAATAACTAGTGGTTCATTCGTTGACTTGTATGAATTAAATTGATTTAATATGACAAAGAAATATGTTTGTTATCCTTTTATCATTGTCTTCAACCACGGTTTTGAGTCCACACACACAGATATACATTATACAATTATACTTCAGCCAAGGCTCCATTTATTGTGTATCATTATTACTAAAGTCATATTATATAAAAGGTCGTGATAACAAATTTAGAAAATCAATATATGCACCCAGGGGTGCATAAGCCGAGTTGCATGGGATACATTGTAAAGTCAGGAATGATGTGGCATATTTATAATTGTGAAGAACTAATTTCAGTTTTAAACTTTTTAAGTTACTGTCCAGAACCCATATTTGTCTGAAGTTTTCAATCTATTTTTGGTCACTGTGACCTTGACCTTTGACCTTTTTTCTCCAAAATCAATAGGGGCCTTGCTTTGCTGGTATCCAACAATATAACCAAGTTTCATTTGATTCAAATTAAAAAATTTCAAGTTATTCTCCGGAAACTTTTTTTGGGGGGATTTTAAATCTATTTTCGGTCACTGTGACCTTGACCTTTGACCCATTTTCTCCAAAATCAATAGGGGTCTTCCTTACCTGGTACATAACAATATCTTTAAGTATCATTTGATTCGGATTTAAACTTTCCGAGTTATCATCCGGAAACCAAATTTTTCTGAAATTTTCAGTCACTGTGACCTTGACCTTTGACCTTTTTTCTCCAAAATCAATAGGGGTCTTCCTTACCTAGTACCCAACAATATATCAAAGTTTCATTTGATTCAGATTTAAACTTTCCGAGTTATCATCTGGAAACCAAATTTTTCTGAAATTTTCATTCTATTTTCGGTCACTGTGACCTTGACCTTTGACCTTTTTTCTCCAAAACCAATAGGGGTCTTCCTTATATGGTACCCAACAATATATCAAAGTTTCATTTGATTAGATTGTAAACTTTTCGAGTTATCATCCGCAAACCAATTGTTGACGCCCAACCGCCCGCCCGCCCGCATCACCAAACCAATAGCCGAGTTCAACTTTGATGCAACTCGGCTAAAAATGGAGTATTCTAAGTATGTACTTGTAATACATTGATTTAGGATGTGACATTACAAAATGTGGAATTTCAAATTCATGTATTTACCATAGCAAATGAAGGAGCTGTAACTTTTAGGTCATCTGGTTATACCTTGTCAGGTGACTTATTGTGATTGTTTTTGTCCATCACTGCGAGTCGTAAACAATAAATGTGAATCTATGGTCCCTGGACTCCAAGCAGCTTAATGGCAGAGCTAGAGCCTAAAAATAATGCAATCTTCAAGGTCTTCTCTTATCTGGTAAGTAGGAAACAACTGTGCAGACATGACAAGCGAAAAACCACTACCAAAATCACAAAATTCATGGCTCCTGGCAATTGCAACTTCCAGCAAGCTTGGAAAAGGCACCTCAAATGTATTATGTTTACCAGAAGTACAAAGTGGATGCTTCCAGTCACTATAAGTCAATAATTAGTCATTGTGAATGGAAGATCTCATCGTTTCTTGTAAATATTGTAAAAAAGACAAATAATTTTTATGGTCGTATTTTTTTCATTTGATATAAAAATGGAGGCTACTTTAATACATTCGAGGTTGTTTTTCCGCTTGCTGAAAAGGCCCAAGAATGTGCGTTTGGACTCCTGGGTTTAGCATTCTGGTGATGGGGTAGGGCTCTTACTGAAACAAAGAAACTGCATTTTTTAAATCCATTTGCTTGGCTCCTGGATTTGTGTCATAACCAGGTTGAATATATCAAAAACAGAAAAAAATCTATCGTGGAAACTGGGTCAAGGATTCTGGTGCTTGTGGGACTCCATGGCTTGTGAATTGTACATATATTTATTTTCAACTATTTTCTTGTTGACTTAAGGACACCAAACAACCAAAGCGAGTACATATAGTAATAATGAGAAGAGCTGTGATATTTATGGGTCCAAGGTTCTGGTGCTAGCTAAGATTGGGCTCTCAAATGTTCAATAGTGAAAATAAATTATTTCTTAACAATTATTCTTCTAGACAGTAAACAACCATACTTGCTACATAGAAGTATGAGGACAGAACCTTTTCCACCTTTGTGAAATGCACCTGGGTGTATGGTTCTAATGTTAGGTTCTTTAATGGCTTATATAGTGAAAATGCAACATTTCTTTTGAAATCCTCCCGACGCCAGCTAAGGCTTCACACCATTTACGGAAAGGACTTGTATTATAGACAGAGCCTGTTGTCCGATTCTGTTATTATTTATCATAATAAAACGCTCTTTAAATCAAACCATTTAGTACATATTTACCGCGAGGAGAGACGTCTCTACCAAAAACGCAAAATTAACGGCTATCTGGGTCCAGGGCCATAAAACTAGGATGAGTTTACTTGATCTCAGTCTCGCTTTTTTACTCCATGTTCTTTCTATTAAAGTAAGACAGATTGAAAGTAAGCTTGTCTTCAGTTTTATGGCAACAGAGTCAGCTGCTGCTTAATTGTGCATGCCAAAATCTTATTACATAGTAAAAATAAGCAAAGCAGCCTCTACAAAAACGCTGGATTAATGGTTCAGGGCTCCCAGTTCATTAGTCTGCATATAATAAGAGTATCTTTTTCAGACAACCACTGAATCCAAATTTGAAAATATTTTTATTTAATCTAGATAACATGACGAAATGAAAGAAATATAATTAAAGTGAACAACCTTCAAAATATAATGAAAGCAAACATATCCAAGTACAAAAACATTTAACAATGATTAAAAACATTGTTAGAAAAACATACTACAGCCCTCATATTTGCCATACATAGGTACATACATGTATGTTATAAAAAATATTTTGACTACATCAATTATACACATAAAATGTCTTGACTACAAAAAATAAGAATAGGATTATGCTGTGTGGTTTTTATGAGAATGTATTCTGTCCCAAGATAACTTTTGAACACCATTTGTTACAGCAGCAAATCAACAGATATTTTCAAGCTGTGTTCAGTTTCCCTGCCACTAGCAGTTCCAGGAACTAAGGGAGCAAACTCTGAGTTACCAATATAAAAATAATCCATCTTTCGTATCACAGATAGAAGAATAGCATCTTTGTTATCTTAGATATTTTTTGAATACTATTCTTAATTCTGACTACATATAACAGTACATTGGACAATGCATTTCAATGGCACCAGTTTTATGAAATTAAGTTAACCAGTTCCTAACACGCTTAATGTGAAACACATTGTAAAATGAACAAGAAAATGCTGGTATATAAAATCATAAATACTAGAAAGTGTTAAAAGGAATAAATTGTGGCGGAAAAGAGTTATTACAAATGCATTGCAACACATTTAGGTGGAACGATGAAAGTTAACATAATTAAATATTCTCGTTCCATGTTTACAATATGAAAATTTCACGGAATCAGATGTAAAATAATACCCATTTTTAATACATTTTGTGTCACACATCTATAAAAACAAAGCATAGATTTGAGGGAAAAATGAGAATTAAAATAAAAACCTAACACAGTCATGGTATCAAAATGTTCCATGGTTTAAAGCAGCTCTTTCTGAGAAAGTGAATCTTGTAATTTATAACCTCTCAATGTAGCCCAACACCGAGTCAAGAATCATGGATGTTACATTACATGATTCACATTACATTCACAAATCAAATTGATATGCAGTTATTTTCCTGTTTCCTAAATTTTGGATTGGATAGTTTGGACAAATTCTCATCAACATTACATACTAGAAAGATATCGCCCATGTTTTGTTATTCCTAATCATTCTAAAGATTTACACTTTTCAAAGTGCTAATAAACATAGCTGCAGTTGGATTTCTACTTTTGTTTTCGTCTTTCTGAATAACCGCTACCTATGAGCTGACTTTGACAACAAGTCTACACATCTGCTATATTCTGTTGAGATATCAGATAGCCCTGGACCAGTCTAGTCTGATGTCTGACAGGGTTAAATGTCAATTCAGTCTTGCAGCCATTGCTGTTAACCATTTAGCTGGCCAATATATATTTGTAGAACTGACTAGACCGCATCTTACAGAGAGCAGACTTGAGGAAAAACCTTTTCTCCATAATTATAAACATACATGATCAAGCATCCATTTCTCCTTTTTATTGAGTGTGTGATGGATTGCACATTCTGAACAGCTATTAAGGAGTTACTCTACATCGTCATAATGGCCGACATCCTTTTAAGAAATGGATGAAAATATAAATATCAGCAATATTTGTCTATTCGTTTAAAAAAATCCTTGCCTAGCCAAGTAGCACAGTAGGTTAGCACGTCAACTGCTGAACTGTAGATTGCGTGTTCGAGTCTAGCAATGATTTTAAATTTTTCTCGGATTGCTTTCAACTAAAACGGTATTTTTTAACTTAATAAAGTAAATGTGAAAGTTTTCAATTTCAAAATATTGTTGTACATATCCTCCACTTTTCATCCAAATCAAATTTCTCTGGTGTGGCATATCTCCTTAAAACAAATACTAGTACTAGATCTTGTTACTGTTGCCAAAGGAAAGCCACATTTCATGTAAATACCAAAATTCAAATACTTGGTGATATTTGGTACTTTCAGAACTTTTGATTCAAGTTTATCTCCCCTTATTAGATTTGAATATCCTTTACCAATGAATGGTTTGTTCTAATTATTGCAGGAGAGCAGATTGGAGTATGAGGGTTGATGGACAGGATTTGATAAGAAAATTAAGCTTACTTTGGCCCAGATGATCTTAACATTAAGTAACCTGAGAGTAGGAACACAGTAGCAGTAAATCTAAATATTCATTTATTTCCTGAAAGACCAGGATTTGCCAACTTTGTTGTTCTTCTTTACAAGTCTGGGGTTTAGTTTGCCCTGTGTCAAGAAGACTTTAATTTCTGCATTGTCTGAAAGTTGCAGCCATTTCTCGACTCCTCCCTCCACAAAATCTACAAGATACAATAATGTTAATTTGCAATGAGTTCATCATTTATTCTGATAATCAACCTTATTTACACACATTCAACTATTTAAAGTCTTAAACCTGCCTCATCAGTTACTCAAATTTGACAGAGTTTAATGAAGGTATGCGCTGCTAAGAAATCAATAATTTATGTTTTCTGTCCAAAATGGGTGCTTCCAATGTGTATACAATCACTGCAAGAAAGAGCACAAAGTATGTTATTCTTTTATTGTTTTAGACAGACTTAATCAAGAGGCTCTTAAGGGGTAATATCTCATTGAAATGGAATATTCTCGAGTGAATTGCATTTTCTTCTGTAAATAAGATGCAAACATTTTCAATAAACCAAAGCATCTAAAATTGAAAGAAAACACTTTTTTTTTTCTTTCATATTGATATTGTAGCATGTTTAAATAATAGGTTTAAATTTAGTAAACTGTTTTATGCAAACTACTTTACAATCAAAGATGATGAAGTAACAAAACAAAATGTTTAACAAATCATAAATTATTTTGGATGACAAAAATACATGTACAATGAAATATACATAAAGTCGCCTTCTATACAATCTTTAACTTGGTCTCCCTGTTTTCATCGAGTCCCTTACACTAAAAACTATAGCTATGTGTCAAACATTTTACTTTTTTCAAAAGTTGATTTCATCTGGTTGTTTCAAATTTATCGCAGAATTACAGTACATACCTCAAAACATGAAGTACATCATTCTACCATACATTTAATACAGTAATGATTTGGATAAAAATAGTCATTTAATCATTATATTGTTATTAATAAACTTACCTGAGAACAATTCCTTCAAGCTAAATGATTTATGGGCCAGGTGGTCTTTGTTTTCATTTTTGATATCAAAGACAAGATGTGTGTTCACACTGACACCTGCACCGCGATCAACCTGTTCAACGGAAATAATCAAACATAAGTCATATTATTATACCTCAGTATGAGAATTCTATGCAACGTGTAATCTGATTGGTCTAGATGGTCACATGCCAGGGATAACAAAACTTCATATCTCCCTCTCAAACATCATATCTCCCTATCATATTTACTGCTTGGGCAGCCTCGTGCATTTTCCATAAATTTAACGTTAAAGACGACGAAATGTATTGTGACGTCACAATAAGTCCGAGTCATTCTACTTCCATAATTCGTAAGGCACAAAATATGCGGGTCTCTGATACACAGTTAAATCGCCTGGTTTGGGTTGATACAAAACAAGCAAGCAAATCAGCATTCAAGGAGAATAGAAATACAAAAACTGGTTATCATATCACTGTATTTCGCTGTTTGTACCTTCTAATTCGTTAAGGCGCGGTGTTACCGTTAGGGCAATCTCAGCTACATACATGTACAATGTATAGATGAGCAGACTCCAATTTCAAATGCAATTTTGTGGTCTTGCTTTGTTTCGGTATAATAAACAATTTATTGCATGCAGTAAATGTATAATATCACTGCTCAACGGAAATAATCAAACATAAGTCACAATATCACTGCTCAACAGAAATAATCAAACATAAGTCACAATATCACTGCTCAACGGAAATAATCAAACATAAGTCACAATATCACTGCTCAACGGAAATAATCAAACATAAGTCACAATATCACTGCTCAACGGAAATAATCAAACATAAAACACAATAAGATTGTTCAATGGAAGTCATCCAACATAAGTCACAACGTGCAATCAACCTGTTCTATGGAAGTCATCCAACATAAGTCACAACGTGCAATCAACCTGTTCAATGGAAGTCATCCAACATAAGTCACAACGTGCAATCAACCTGTTCAATGGAAGTCATCCAACATAAGTCACAACGTGCAATCAACCTGTTCAATGGAAGTCATCCAACATAAGTCACAACGTGCAATCAACCTGTTCAATGGAAGTCGTCCAACATAAGTCACAACGTGCAATCAACCTGTTCAATGGAAGTCGTCCAACATAAGTCACAACATGCAATCAACCTGTTCAATGGAAGTCATCCAACATAAGTCACAACGTGCAATCAACCTGTTCAATGGAAGTTATCAAACATGAAGCCAAGGAGTCATTCTGCTCAACTAAGTCACCTTGATCAATCAGAAACTAGACTCATTAGTTTTTAACATTAATGGTGGCCCAATCCTTAGTGAAAACATGTCCTTTATCAACTATGTACACTACATGTCTCAAGCTTAAGGTGTCAATGCTGGGATGAGTTGGGTTTTTTTCTCTCATGCCCATGCACATAAAGGTTGTTGATGACCATTGTTCATGTATACAAAGGAATATGCAATAACACTTTTCATCCATAGATGGTTTAAATATAGCATACCTTAATTAATTCATCTCATGAAAAACATAGTGCAGCAGTCTTTTTTTAATTCTGAAAAATTCCTGCATTCCTATGCTGTGTATATCTTAAAAGAATTTTCCAACACATTTGTTTACAAATACAAGGAAGCTTGTATGCCAGATTTCACTTTTCTGCTTCAGTGGTTTTTGTTGAGAACATTTGTTTATACACCACACCCTATTTTACACTAATTTTTTCCTAATTATCTCCCCTTGGATGAAGAGATTGCCCTTTTTATTTTTATTTGATATGATTTATCAAGCCATACTATTGGAAAAAAATCTTCTGTGTTTAAATTAGTTCAATTGTTTACTGACTTGAAAGACATATTGTGTAAACTTGGAAAATATACATGTATACACCTGTGACCTAGCTAGCATTGAAAGTCCGAGAGGAAAAAATGTGAAATTTGTATTCTCCATGAAAAAAATGTAAAATTTGTATTCTCCGTCCTGTTTATACTGTGTCAATAATGATTCATGTAACCTGATGAGCTGTAGAGCTTTTAAAAAAGTTTTAAATAAACAATTGAACTGAATTGAACAAACTTGAATCCTTGCAACCATGAATGATTTGTACCCAATTGATTGAAATTGGTTCTAAAGAAGACAAAGTCGTGAATATGATAAGTTAACAAGGACACCTACAAAGTTGGCATCAGACATCCAAAAAAGAATTTGATTAGAAAAGCTCACTTAAATCTATTGCTCAGGTAAGCTTAAAACCTGAGATACCTGTGCATGTATGGAAGGTTACTTACTTCAAATGGCTGATTAAGAGCAGTGGCACTGATCGGAAACAAATAGGATTTGGCAATTACACGGCCATGGGTAATAAACCTCAGTCTGCTCCCTGAACTGAAAATACATCCATATGAAATACTTTACTGACAAATTATTAAGTGGCATATCTAATGTTACAGAATTCTCAATTGATGAAATATTGATCATAAATGTGTAAGAAAATTTTACTTTTTTACTTTAGGTCAGTAAAAATAATGAAAAAAAATCCATAATTCAATGAAATCTGAGAGCTAATAAAGTGCATATTCTAAAATTAATATTAGGAACATAAAACAAATAGTTTGTCAGAAAATGAAACACAGATACTGAAACCACACAATGTAACTGCTGGTGTTCATATTAATGTTAACAACTGACCCATGCACCAAGTGGGATATTAGTTTCCTCTATTGACTAAAACTTAATGAATACAAATACAGTCAACAACACGTTTCCATGGAGCTACACTACCTGTGTCTTTCTCTGTGGCTAAATGGAACAAAAATAAAAACCTTGATCTCACATACTTTTGTAAGTTCCATTCTGTTATTAGATTTTTGAGATAAGAGTGTATTAATTAGAGGAATGATTCATTATTGTCCTGCACAACATCAGGCAACACTAGGTTTAATGTCAGGTTGTCAGTACATGTATTTACCATACTGTTGATGGCAAAATACAGTTTACGTCTATGGACGATGAATTTTAAACTTTTAAGTTGCAACAAATTTGCACAGAAAACATCAATCCTTAGTATTGTTATTTTATAAACAAAATTGTTACTCATTCATGAGATTATATTTAATTTTTACACACAATAAGGAAGTGGGAGTTTGGGAAGCAGTCGGTGCAGGCATACTCACTGTTCCAGGCGGACCTTAATGTAAATATTGCCGGAACTCTGTCTCAGCCCGCTCACTTCCATAATCTTGCCTGATACACTATACAGCTTCTCATGACCAGGAACTGATGAATCTGAGAAACAGGAAGATTTAAATCACATGTAATATATCTATTCTGGAAATTCACTCTTAATTTTCCCCATTCAGAGAAAATATAAAATTGTATACATTTCTTTTACACACTTTTATTGATGTCAAAAGAACTGATTCTATAAAACAGAATGTTTTCTGTGTACTCTGCATTTGCAGCAGTGCAGTACCAACTCAGATAAAAGACGAAAACCACTACAGGTAAAACAGCGCTGAAAAACATTCCCTTCCTTGTTTTCATATGTACTGTATAATTATCCTTTAAGTTAATTTCTAATCTGGATCAAGTTTTAGTTTAAACAATACTTATTTAAAATAATTAAATTAATACTTTACATTATACATGCATATGTCATGGAGATCTGGGCCTGCTCTAAAATTTCTGACACAAAATTGTAAGTATTGCATTCAATTCACTTTCAAACCCCTATGTTCATGTAAAATAACAATATAATTAATCATTAAATGCATTTACCATTAGATCATATTACTTCAAATTTTGCAAAATTGATGTAGGGCCTCCGAATTTCAGAAAGACAACATGGAATCCTACCAAGCTTTACTGAAACATAGTTCTTCATATACCTCACTACACTCACATTAGAATTTTAAAACATTTTTGAGATTGTTGATGTGGTACATGTACATGATTATTGATAACACACTTTAGAGAGTTGTTACTAAATCATAACACAGGTAATTTTCTAATAACCTTGACCCATGTGATATGACATCGGATCAAGAAAATGATACACCTATAGTTTGGAGTCATTCCATAGAGGTTACCTTATAATTGCAATAATTTTATTGTATTATAGCGAAAACCTTGACAACATAACTTTAATTTCATAATACTCAAGTAAGGCATTGGCAACTACAAACTGAAGTTCGAAATCACTTCCAGCAGGGAAAGCAATCTACTGTTCTGACAAAATTAAAACATTAGATTTCTTCAAATTAGTCCTGTGACCTCAAAGGTAGGATACACTTACTGGCTTTGGGAAGCAATATATCAGACATTCTCAGAACAATGAGCACAAACATTGCTTAGACATGACCTCAGTCATTGCTCCGAGACCTTGACCTTGGTGACATGACTTAAACTCATAATGATGACACACTTATGGGTCATAACAAAGCTTGAAGTCACTCTAACTAGGAGAGCATCAAAGTACTGTAGATTGCTTACTTTACGTGAGTACTTAATATCGCGAAATGACTCACAGACATCAAATCACGAGCTTCTCATGAAATTCCATGATGATATATTCTTCGTGTATACATGTATTTAGGAATCTACAGTACACAGTGTAATAGCTTGAATCTGTTCAAATCTGACCTCACTGAAATCAAAACCAAGACACATTTCAGATCTGTGTCTATGAATCAACAAATTCTGAAATCTAAGCAACGAAAGCAAAGTCATACTCCTGACATAATCTCAACATGTCATTGCCCTATGATGTTGACTTAGGTAATATTCCTGACATATAATCTAAACATGTGATGTTGACTTAATAGGTGATACTCCTGACATATAATCTCAACTTGATATTGCCCTGTGATGTTGACTTAGGTGATATTCCTGACATATAATCTCAACATGATATTGCCCTGTGATGTTGCCTTATGTGATATTTCTGACATATATAATCTCAACATGATATTGCCCTGTGATGTTCACAGGTGACAAAACCATGTTTAGATGGACAGATAAATACATACATGTGGATGAACAACTGACAGCAAGAGGAACATACTAAAGATGGATGGACAGTTGGAAAAATCCTCTATTTCTCCACCCCTTTGAGGGAAGGTATAATCATTTTGTAACAATTAATGTTTGGAAAGCAGTCCAAGACAAGAAAATAATACATATGCAAGTTAAAAGATGGAAAAAAAAATGCACAGGAAAATACTAATTAAACATTCATGGAGAAAATGGAATATTAGGTTAGGCTGCATAATCTACATTCATAAGATGTTACCCGACAGTACAAAGCAGAATTAAAGATCAGATTTAATTTTAGTAAAATAATAGGTTATATAATTATATAACAGGTACTCTGCCATGCATTCCTTTATTGATTATGTCAAATGACTATTAATACTCTCTCTCTCATTCATTCATTTATCTTATTTCTATCTTTTTCTTTTTTTTTCCCACTTAAAAGTGTTTTAGAATTAATCAGAAGTCTTTTAATCTCCCGATCACCTCCTTACAGTAGACAAATCATACAATATCTAATCAATATACAAAAACATTTTAAGCATTTTCATAACCATGGGAGATACTTGAATTAATCATAAGTTTTAAATGGATAGCATTTAGTTTCAAACTTCACACTAAAGTACACATGCATGGACCTGAAATATGAATGTGTACATGATGAAAGGAAAATTCTGGGAAAGGACTTGCAACCCATTCCATAGATAAAAATCTGAATTAAATAGAGTTTGTCTATCATGCTGTAGGAATACTAGATTTTTGATTTTTTTAAAAATTGATCTCAAAAGAAAGCTAGATTCTCATGCCATTAGTTGTATACCTTATTGTGGCCGACCATTTCTGTTGTAAGAATGTTAGAGTTTCCATGAGTAAATAAACCACTATAAAATGTTAGAATATTATTTTCACATCATCAATTGCAATACTTCAGACCTCTAATTGACCTGTGAACATAAATACAAAACATAAAGTGTACGTAATCAGGTGCAAATTAAAGTTTGACATGAGAACACTGTACATTAACACACCCATAGTGCACTTCTTACTTTTCCCATCATTCTTTGTGGGAGCCTTGACTGACACTGTTAAAATACCAGTCTTTGTTTACTAGCAAGCCAAATTACACCAAGTGTCAACTGGGATATTGACACCTGTTAACATCATAACGGATTTACACCAAGTGTCAACTGGGATATTGACACCTGTTAACATCATAACGGACTGTGGAACCATCATTGTTAGTAGGGGATCTATGTTTGTGAATTTTGTGGGTCTAAATTTTTTACCCTGATTGCATTAGGAATCTCTAGACAACATAATTTATGTGTCACACTATCGATTTCATAAAGACAATGATAGAGTAGTTTCTTTCTGGAAAAAAAACAAAAAACCCACTAATTACTTTAATTTAATTATCATCATAACATATACCACATAATGGGTATTTTCTGCAGGTGGAAATTTTTGTGATTTGATCCCTAAAAGGTATCAAATAATATTCTGCATTTCTAATCTCTGCCCTTGCATTATATCTATATATACATGTACTTACAGGTGACTCTCGATAACTCGAAGTTCAAGGGACCTTGATAAAACTTCGAGGAATCGAGAGTTCGAGAGATCGAAATTCGGAAATTGAAGGTCCGCCGGTATGGTTCAGATTTTACAGTAACCAGAAATGTATACCAACAAGATCATATCGACATATGATATCGTTTTGACATGTTTTCCTTCATATTCGTCAGGTACTTTGATATCAAAATAAAAAATCTTATTTTGCATTAATAAAAACACTTCAGAGTTTATGTATTTATTTGTTCTTTAATCATGCTTAATAGATAGGCATACAAAACCAAGTTCCGATGACGCTTTACTATCGCAAACTAAACAGCACAATGTTATGTCGCTTTACCCAAAACAAAAATTCTAACGAATGAGTAAAACGATGTTTTAGAGTAACTTTACACAAAGAACAAACTCGAAAAATTTAACAGTCTGTAGATCTCTAAATTATGTATAAAACTTACTCTCTCATTGTCACGTCAAAACAAATTATAGATTTTATTCATAGTCGGATTTTATATAATTTTAATCATCACGACTTAAAACCCCAGCGCAAGGTGTAAACTGACCAATTAGCCAATTATATACTCAAGTGTGGCACCTCCATAAAGAAGCACCCGCGATGTTTCATCTCTGAAAACACTTAATTACCCCTTCGGCATTCAACAAAATCCAAGTAAGGCCCAAGCGGAAATTATTACATGCTTGTGTAACGGTGGGTATACGCTAACACCACTTTGAGAGATCAAGAGTGAAAAACAATGAAATGTGTTTTACGGGACCCAACTTCACTTCGAGAGATCGAGAACTTCGAGAGATCTAACGTTCAAGAGATCGATAGTAAATTTGCTTTGTTATATAGAGAAAAAAATCGGGACCATGATTTCACTTCGAGAGACCGAGCACTTCGAGAGATCGAAGTTCGAGCCATCGAGAGTCACTTGTATATGCATATTTTTATACATTTTTCAATTGTAGTTTTTGGGAATATTTCCTATTTGCAAAATTCCATAAAAAGTGGATAACTACAATGTAAATACATGTAGTACTGTGTCACATTATAATTGCATACAGTTACAATTCACTTGCATCTTATTTTGTTTCTACAACAACAAAAAACCTGGGGTATATTACCAGGTCAGTTGCAGAGTTAACATATTTTGATAGGGCCTGGTTTTGGCGTGTAAAAATGTGAAGTCAGCTCTTTATATATATTACAGAAGAGTGCATATATGGACATTACAAAATTATTGTAGCAAAACAGAGAAAAATCTTTGGATCAATCAGATTGAACCCACGACCCTTGCATTACTACTTAGGCAATCTAACCAATGAGCTAATCAAGTCAATCTACAAGTTATAGTAAATTATTACAATATAAAATTCGAACCTATTTCAGAAATCACACAAGAACTCTTCACATTGAGGAGATGAAATGAGTAGTTTAGTAAAGAAATGGCAGGAATGTTGCATATGACCTTAAGGTTACCCACGAAATTATGTCTGCAAAAACCCAGTAAAATTTTGGTTACCCACAAACATTGACCCCTACGAATGATGATTATTAATTAGACATATTATGCATTTCAAGTTTTCCTATCACATATATGTACATAAGTATAAGCATACATGTACATATAATTTTTTATTTAGAGCACTACAATGCTTATAAGATGACGGAAAACTGTATCACAGTATAATTTAAACCAACTTTTATTTGCATGCAAAAAAAATTGTGAATTTTACAAGTACTACTTATAAGTGAAAATCAGTTGCTAGTCATGTTGTCTATGTTTAAGATGTAATGTTGCTTCAACTCATGAACATTACCGGTACTTGTCAAAACACATTTCCCACATTTCCGCGAATTAAGTATAGATGCGAATATGAAAAATAGTTAATATGTTACAGTACCTATACTACATTAATCATTATTTCTTTGTTCTATATAGAAACACCGTGTTTCAAATGTATTGTAAATTTTACATGGTTTATACAAACCTTACACAACCCTTGCTTAGTTACAGTAAAAACTTCATCTACTGTAATACTGATATATAAAACTTTCAAAGAAATATAAACGGAGTTTTGAGAGTTTACCTATGGAATCTGTGTCACCTTGGTGTAATGCTGAGATGGAATTGCTTCTGAAATAGACATACCAGTAATAGCTATTATTACTACTTCCATAGGACACAGACTATATTCATAATGTCCCATTCACACCACAGGGAGAATTCAATACATAGGACACAGACTATATTCATAATGTCCCATTCACACCACACGGAGAATTCAATACATAGGACACAGACTATATTCATAATGTCCCATTCACACCACACGGAGAATTCAATACATAGGACACAGACTATATTCATAATGTCCCATTCACACCACACGGAGAATTCAATACATAGGACACAGACTATATTCATAATGTCCCATTCACACCACACGGAGAATTCAATACATAGGACACAGACTATATTCATAATGTCCCATTCACACCACACGGAGAATTCAATACATAGGACACAGACTATATTCATAATGTCCCATTCACACCACACAGAGAATTCAATACATAGGACACAGACTATTATTCATAATGTCCCATTCACACCACACGGAGAATTCAATACATAGGACACAGACTATTATTCATAATGTCCCATTCACACCACACGGAGAATTCAATACATAGGACACAGACTATTATTCATAATGTCCCATTCACACCACACGGAGAATTCAATACATAGGACACAGACTATATTCATAATGTCCCATTCACACCACACGGAGAATTCAATACATAGGACACAGACTATATTCATAATGTCCCATTCACACCACACGGAGAATTCAATATGGTCAATAGGGTTAAAGGTTTACTCAAGGTGCAATATTGCACCACAAATTGTTATTCAAGCTTATTTGTTTAACATCTCTGCATTATGTACATACTCAGTCAATTAACACACTTTATAACATAGAATGAACATGAAAAAGTCCTACATGGATAAAATCTCCATCTCTCAAACATGTGCAAATACATAAGGAAAATCAAGGATGAATAACAGATCTGAGAAAACTTGATGGAAGGTGGGGGGGGGGGGGGGGGGGGGGGGTGTACAATGATACTGTGAATTGAAAACTCTGAAATTACATTCTTCAGTGACAATGTGCAGTTTACAGTAACCTGGAGTAAAATTAAATACCTTTGCTATATTTGATCACATAATCAACAAACAGGCCAATAGCCTTATACATTAATCACTGAACTATCCAGCAAAGCAATAAGACTTAAAAGGACAAGGAATATAATGCTGACATTTTTCTCTCTGTGTTCAATAGGAAGTCAGCCACTATGACGATGGGTTATTTTGCTTTAAAAACTAATATAATAAAAAGTTTTACGTACGAGTTTGTATGTTTTAGGGTTGTAGCTGGGAGTAGTCCTGAGCTGCTCTTTGTCTGTTTGTCGGTCTTCTTGCTGACATTGATATCTGACACTGACCTCCTTAACCTCACCTCAGGGTTCAAGGTCAGCTGGCCAACAGGTGGGGTCAGGGTCACTGACTGGACTTTTTCTGGAATGATCTGTTCATCAGATGGAAGGTTTTCTTCCTTTATTGGGGGAATCTGTCCCTTCAGAGATTTGGGAGAGCTTCCATTTACATTGTCTGGGGGGAGAGGACTTGACTCGTGGCCAGTTGGGGATTGCTCTCCTTTATCAGATTCCTGTTACAAAATAACGAAATATGAGAGAGCATTACATAACATGCATGTACAACAAACATGCTCTGGATTAAAGTTATAATGAAAAGAGTTATTGTTGATCACATTATCATTTTGCTATCTTCTTTTTTTTTCAAAGTATTCTTAAACATAGATGATACAATCATAGACTTTGAATGGATATATAATTATTTACATATACTGTGTCTACAACAGGCAGAAAAACATCATTGTTTGTCTTCAGGGAATTCTGATGACCGTTTCGTCGCAAAGAACGGGATTTGTTCAGTGGTTCCTGTACAAATAAAACATCACCGATAACATACTTACAATACAGTCACTATGACAAAGAGAATAAAACATCACCAATAACACACTTACAATACAGTCACTATGACAAAGAGAATAAAACATCACCGATAACATATTTACAATACAGTCATTATGACAAAGAGAATTTTTTTTCAGAAAGCAATATTTCTTTGCTGTTAGTATCCTGGTTGTAACCTTTATACAAAGTAAGATTCCTCAGTATAAAATTTATGAAACATATTTAGGTTTTAATTAGCACACATGGTCATTATAATCATTCTCAAACTAACATAAGAAATATGACTGAGAGATAATGTAGGAGGTAGTACTTTGTAAATTGACCTACTTACCAGACAGTTTGTACATGTAACTGTGCATTTGATCTGGATCTGCCTGTAAATTGACCTACTTACCAGACAGTTTGTACACTTACCAGACAGTTTGTACATGTAACTGTGCATTTGATCTGGATCTGCCTGTAAATTGACCTACTTACCAGACAGTTTGTACATGTAACTGTGCATTTGATCTGGATCTGCCCAGATTTTGTCCGCTGTAATGGAATCCATTCCGCAGTGCCCTGTAACAACATGCAATCTTGGTCATTGTGTACCGAGATCTTCTAGAGTTGTTCATAGCATGATTACAACGTGATCATATTTATGATATGTTCATGACATGATCATAACATATTGTTATCTTCATAGCATGTTTATATCTTGTTCAAAACATGATCATCACTGGTAATTATATTTACTATTAAAGATATTCATAAGATGTTAAAAGCAAGTTCATCACATGTTTACAGCATGTTTATAACTTGTTCATAACATGTAAAGGATTAGATACACATGGCATTGATAAATGGTTCGAACCTGAGATCTGAAAATAACATCAAACAGTACTAGAGGAACTTCAATACATGTATTAAATATCAAATGGCTCCAATTCATTCACGCAGAGAAGTACACTTTTATAAAAATTACTTATGAAAGGCATTTTACCAATATGCACAAGTATTTCTTTCCATTAGACAGGTAACAAAAAAGCAAATTTTTGGTGCTCTTAATCAAATGTACAATGTAAGTTTACATCTTAATTCTAGTAATAATTTGCTTAAAAGCTAGAAATTCCACACTTTAATAAAAATTTTAATGGAAATTGTGACTATGAAAATCTGGAAATGACTTCAAAAAGTACACTCTATGCATGTATAAAATACTGTCTTGAAAATCTGAATACACAAACAAACCCTTTGGACAATGGCAAGGAAATATATCAGTAGTGAGGCTTGATGAGATCATTTAATGTTCTTACTAGAAGTCTAGTTATCATACCCTCACAATAGTACTGCAGAGAAATAAGTAACCTGCCGGTTATGTTCATTTGTGTGTTTATTATTTCAGCTCTGTGTGCAAGATCCTGTATAAAGATCTTCCCTCCACTTGGATTTCAAGTTTATGAATGAAAGTTAAGGTCATTTGAATGGAAATTCCAAAACTTCTTTGGAACAAGATGTAATCTACATTTCTCATCTAAGCCTTTGCCAGCTTTAAAAAATTATATGATGCATACAGGTCTTAGTTCACACTAATTCTCAAGGTAAAAAGCAAGAGGTCAAGGTTATCGAAAGGAAATTCAAAATCAAAGTTTCAAGCTGCAAGCTGGGATATGTTGAATTGACATATGAACAAAAATGATTATTGTTAGATAAAACATTATCAATATATCTAATTGTCGAGTTGAAGGCCACAGCAAGAGATTTTTGTCTTCTCATGTAGAAGCTTGTGAATAAATTCTGCCTCGTAAGAATGTAAAAACAAATTAGCTAATAAAGGAGCTCAATTTATGCCCATTAGAATTCCAACAGACTGTTGGATAGATTGATTGATTGTATATTGTTTAACGTCCCTCTTGAGAATTTTTCACTCATATGGAGACGTCACCATTGCCAGTGAAGGGCTCCAAAATTTAGGCCTATGCTCTGTGTTTATGGCCTTTGAGCAGGGAGGATTCTTTAATGTGCCACACCTGCTATGACACGGGTCCTCAGTTCTTGTGGTCTCATCCAAAGGACAGCCCCATTTAGTCACCTCTTTCGACAAGCAAGAGGTACTGAGAACCTATTCTAACCTGGATCCCCATGGGACTGTTGGAAGACCTGATCACCAGAGAATATAAAGATATTGTCATGTTCCTCCAGCATCTTTTTAATATCAACCTTAGAGTACTTGCGCATAGAATCAAAGTGGTGTTTAATAAATCAATTTTTTGAATGACTGATCACTAGATATATGAATATTTCCTTTTTCTATTTTTTTTTTATTATTATAATTTATTTATTTTTTTGGTCACATACAATACATCAGACACTTACACAAACATACCTTTCATACATGCATACATGCTTCAATCTCCCTGTGGTTTAGGTTACTTGCTGTACAATAGTGAAAGTAATAATTTTCTATTTTTGTTGAAGAAGCAACTGTCTAGGATGTCAAAATGTCTAGTCTTTAATTCATCATCAGGAATGGTCGTATAAAGTGTTGAAAAGTCATACGTTTTGATGTTGTTGATTTGAGAAAAGTTTTGTGATTTCAAATTCAATAAAAGTTTTAAAAAAATTTTTAAGAATTCACATTTAATTTACACCATTTTTGGCATTGTTGCGACACAATATGTCTGAAGTTTCTCTTTCACAGCTCAGTTAATATTTTTGTTAGAAGTAAGGATAAGGACTTGATGGAATATTTACTAGATCCAGCAATGTATCTATGTGAGCATTTTTATGAAGTTTAGGAGTCCAGTATAGGTATAGTAACTCATATTTATTCATCCCATTGATTGGGATATTAAATGTGTTGAAAACTGAAGCATGATTTTGAAGAATTTCATTTCTTGAAAGGGCAGTTGAAGTGTAAGTAAGATTACCAATGTGGAATTAATGCTAAGTCCGTTTAAATATAGTTGTAATAATGAGCCTTACAACATACATCTGCATACCTTGTGAGATATTTCTTTCAGTTTGTCCAGTGTTAAAATGATTTTACCCAGGAAGTCTTTGGAAATCATGTCCTTATCATAAACAAACTGAAAAACAAACATAATTCAGGGAAATTAAATCATCATCAATGTCTTGTCCAGGATTAGGGTATCGATATTTCTTTTTCGGTTGTTACAGTAGAAAATTAACATTTCACAATCTCATTCTTCAAGTTAACCTTAAATAAAATCATTAAATGTGCACACAAATGCTAACAATCTCTCTTCTATGAACATCCATTTAATATTACTTCCAGTCTAACCATCTAAATGTCTATAAATACAAACAAACATTTACAATCTAAATGTCTATAAATACAAACAAACATTTACAATCTCCAGTCTATACACACAAACACTTACTATCTCCAGTAAATGGTTGTCCTCCAGGACTTGGAAAGATGTGCTTTCATTCCATTTGGGGAACAGTGTGTTTTTCTTCACTGAGCTCTTGTACACTTTTTTACTTCCCATTAGAACAGTACAGTATGGGTCACTCAGTCCTAGAAAAACCAACATGTGGATGAACTCCCCTTCATTGATGAAACGTCCACTACCAGGTACTATCTGATATCAATTAAAGATTGTCTTACCATTACGATCAGCAGGCATCAGGTCCTTTGCTTGCAAAATTGTCAAATCAACAAACGTCTTATCTGTGAAAATGGAAAATAAAAACCAAATAACATTGCTCTAACAGCAGTAAGTCAACAACTACATGTAATATGCTAAGTATGTGTCCTTAGAACCACTGAAGTGAATTGACAAACAGTATTACAATCCAAACACTAAGGGAATAACTAGCCTGTCATTTGGGGTCATGAATGCTGGATTAAAGATGGCAAACTGAGTTTCAGTGGCAACATGTTAGCAGAGTCGGTTTCAGACAGATGTTTAGATTGTTATAAAACAGTATAAACGACCACAAATCTTACAACAGAGTTAGTTAGTCATGTTCAAATGCATCTATCAGTTTTTTTCTTGATGTTTTCTTGTTGTTTTGTTGATTTTTTTTATATATATAGAATACCAGTTCATCAAGAAATGTTTACTTAAATCTTATGTTTGTACATCATTCTTCTGCATAGTCAAAAATGAAAACTTTGCATCTCATCAGTATTCAGTTCACTGTCTCAAACTTCAGGGTATTATCCAATGAAAGGACAGATTACATATCAGTTGAATTAAAATGTGAAACTTTTTATGCTACACGTTATAAATGTTCAGATGCCTCTTTGAAACTACAACATTTCCAAAGACATGTGACTTACCCTCGATTTCAAAGACATGTGACTTACCCTCGATTTCAAAGAAATGCGACTTACCATCAATTCCAAAGACACATGACTTACCCTCGATTATGCCCCCTGCCATGGAAGCTGAATCAAGGAATGCATCACTCTCAGAGCCAGCCCTCTGTAAAAGAAAATATTATTACATATGGTAGCATACCTTTATATACATTATTCAACACAAAACTGTTACGTCAGTGATAGCTACGTATAGTACATTTCATACACTGTATCTGTTTTGTATGAACTGTCATTTTCTAGTCTGAACTTTAGCCTACGATTTTAATATAAGATTGTGTCTTGCCTCAATGTAGTTATCTCTGTTGTGACTTTTTCTATTATATATACACATGATTTTATGAGTTAATAGATAACCATTCTTATTCTTACCCTGCTGTAAAGAGTTTTAATTGTAGTCATGATTGATAGAAACATTTTAACATGAAGCAATTACATCAGAACATGTAACAGTTACCTGTGGTACATTTCAAATAAGTGAGCACTGGTTTAAAAGCATTTGTTATTAAATGACAGCTATTCTGTCATACAGAATGAATACATGTAACGTGTCTTGTTTACAATAGCAGGCTGTGTCAGTCAACGTTTTCTGCAATATCTACCTCTACGCAACTACATTAAATCAATATACAACCAATACATGCCCAATTTAGACAGGCCTGGATTTCTCAAAATAAACTTTTAAGTCAAAAATTGGAATCAAGTATGAGGTTTTACTCAATTATTCTAACTTCTCAAATAAAAGAAAACTCAAACTTAAGTTTTGAGATATTTTCAAGAAATCCACTTCATTGTTTCACTACATATTTTCTCTCAAAACAACTGATTCCATTCAAAAGCACTGTTTCCCTAGAAATTATTTTGTACCAAATTTTGTTGATTTTGAAGAAAGATTCAATGCCATCTCCTGAAATCTGATCAATACAAATGTACAGTGGAGCCTCGTTAATCCGGACACTTTGGTTCCCAGCAAAATCGTCCGGATAAATGAAGCATCCGGATAACTGAATCGCAAATTTTTTTATCTTTACATAAGTAACCAATATGCTTACTTTATTGATGCGTTGTGAATTAAACACATTCTATCATTGGATTTAACTACTTGCATTAGTAAATAAATTATGATAATGTTAACATTTACATGCATTTCAAAGCACTAAAATTTAAATATATATGTGAAATGTATTTGCCTATGCTTACATTGTACATGATTGTATATCACATTATGTATCACTACAAATAAATCTACAAAACTGTGTACCATATGCAATAAAACAAATAAGGAAGCACTATAAGTAAATAAATCATTAGTAACTAACATAATCATTTATACTTCAAACATTTCATCATACTTTTACTTCTTAAAGAGGCCGGTCATTTCCATCTGTCACGATTCACGGATTCGGCGGTCTGTTAAAACAATCTTCATCGTCCAAAGTTGATTTAAGAATTTCTTGATTATCATGTCCGTTGACAACATTCTTTAACCAAAATTCCATCTCCCAGAGTTTAAATTTCTTATTCAATAATCATCCAAGACAATATCGGGAGAACAAAATAATTAAAGCTAGTAATATTAACACCTACTACTGCTTTGATCTAGCCCCGCGCACTTATTATTTTCATGATGCGATAATAACGGAACAAAACTTGGGTGAAACCAACATTACGGGTACATGCAAAATTTGATTGTCATTTTCCTTAACATGGTAATTTTCTCATTTCTACCCAGAGTTTAAAAATTCGAAAGTAACAAAGCTCTACAACATCGTAACAAGAATCAATCATACACAGGTACATTCTACATGCGTGACATTCTAAACATTAAAAACTTACTACATATGCATGTGCATGAACATACATGTACATTGTATATTTCACGCCAATCAACAGTATAAAATCTAGAAGTATAATCTACACTCTTTAGATTTTAATAAGCCGATATCAATTTACGAATCAGTACAACTGATATGTGTAGCAGTTCAATAAAACATATCATTACGGCATGATGTTTAATTTATCAATACTATTAGGCTATTGATCGAGACTATAAAATAATATGCTACAAACTTATTTACAAAATTCAACACTACATGCAATACAGATCTTATGTGCAAAAATTGGCAATACAATGTCTCAATCGGCATGTGCTATCTAACGGATATATCATCATACACCACCTAATTATAGGGAGGTGTTGACAGGGTACAGGTAATCGCTTCAATTAGATAGTTGGGCTTGTTTTCTTTATAATTTATGCCTTGCTAAAATTGTCTGACACAGACCTTTCCTCAAAAAATTTACCGTCCGAATTAACGGTACAATTTTCAATGCATTTTAACGTTTTGTAGTAAAAGATGACCGTCCGGATCCGGAACACGAATTTCCGGATTAATGATGCAAAATAATGTATAAAAATTCCGTTCCCTAGAAAAATCGTCCGGAAGGTGAAGCATCCAGATTAATGGGGTCCGGATTACCGAGGCTCCACTGTATATGAAATCTCAAATACAACATACACGATAAGCGCAAATCAAAGTCTTTTCTCACTATATCATTATTATCAAATCATATAATTTTACATTATATTACACTATCAAAATCTCATTGTGTTATAATGTGCATCCTGGGTATATACAGTATAAAGAAATAATATCCTCTGCACAGCCACCATCATGCAATGCAAATAAACATTAGAGTATCTACACTATAATGTGTACAAATATTACTGTACATACATTATATATAATAATTATGTACATTACTATGTGTACATTATATCATGTACATATAATACTGTCTATATACTATATAATGTGTACAATTACTGTATCTACAGTATGTAATATCTATATACAAGTATGAATTTACACATGCTGTTGAATCGCATATTTTCATGGGATAAATTTTTTGTGGGTTTAGTGAAATATTGAATTTTGTGGTTGGGAAGTTCATTATGATACTTCACATTGACCTGTTTGTGGGGACCTGATATTTCACATTGATCTGTTTGAGGGGACCTGATACTTCACATTGATATGTTTGAGGGGACCTGATACTTCACATTGATCTGTTTGTGGGGACCTGATACTTCACATTGATCTGTTTGTGGGGACCTGATACTTCACATTGATATGTTTGAAGGAACCTGATACATCACATTGACCTGTTTGAGGGGACCTGATACTTCACATTGATATGTTTGAGGGGACCTGATACTTCACATTGGTCTGTTTGAGGGGACATGATACTTCACATTGATCTGTTTGAGGGGACCTGATACTTCACATTGATATGTTTGAGGGGACCTGATACTTCACATTGATCTGTTTGAGGGGACCTGATACTTCACATTGATATGTTTGAGGGGACATGATACTTCACATTGATTTGTTTGAGGGGACCTGATACTTCACATTGACCTGTTTGAGGGGACCTGATACTTCACATTGATCTGTTTGTGGTGACCTAGAACTTCACATTGACCTGTTTGTGGGGACCTGATACTTTACATTGATCTTGAAAATTAGTCAGTTTACAGAATATCTACAATAAATTTGTATAAAATGTTCTTGTTTGTGAACTTCCAACCAAAATTTACCCAAATTATCTCTGACATAAAAAGTTGGAAAGTGGAAATAAGGTATTTTGCAAAAGCAAAATGTAGCACCATTTCAATAAATAAATGTCTGGGGTTGTTTGTACTCTTGAGGGTATACAGATAATTAAGGTATGGGGTCATTTGTATTTTAGGTGAACATGATTATACAGAATTTACTCATGCCTCCATTGTTCAGATATACCTATAATACAAGCAACCTTGACATCGATTCCTTATTTCTGAATCAATACTTTGAGTTTTAGGCTCCAAATAACTTTCCATACAAAACACGACTCTTTGTGATGTGTGCATGAGTTTGAATTCCTATAAGCGCATACATGTAAACATATAGATAATGAACAGCAAAGTATTATTATTGACAAAACATTGGTGAATCTAAATATGTATATGAGTTAACAAATTTTTTGTACTTGGAGGACTTTCATTACTCTGAAATCAGGCTGGAAGGGGGCAATATCCAGGCCTCATTCTCAATGCTGGGTGCAAAACAAGTCATTTTCAATATACACCAAACTTTGGACTCATTAATACACTAAACATTATGGCAGTCACGCAGTTCTTCTGAATGTTTATCAATCAAACTCATTTCTACAGTATATAATGTATATCTGGCAATTCTGATGTCGGGAATATTTGGCAGATTTTGCTCAGTTTTGCCAAAAGTATGAAATGAAGACAAAAACTTTTACTTATCAGCTTCATTTTCCTTTCAAAATTTTTCATTGAAAAATAATATATTAAAGTAGTGAAGAAGATTGAACAAAGCTAAAAATGAAAGCTGTTACAATACATATGAAATTTTGGTTGTGACACATTAGTGTAGAATTACCTGGCCATTGTCAGTAATGAGTTCACTCACAGAGAGACGAGGAGGTGACTGAAATGTTAAAATGAGATAAAAAATGGCATACAAGATCATGAAATGCGATTAGGAAAAAATGATTTATGCCAATGAGAATGAAAATATTAATATGAGCATTACAAATAAGTGCAACGAAAAGTATTGAATAATGAAAGGTGAAAATACTTTTAAATGCCTGTAAAATTCATCGTGGAATTTTCATTTTTTCATTTTACTAATTTATAAATACATGATATAATTGTATGTATGTAAGTATATAGCATGAAATGTTAGTACATGTACTATGACTTACTGCCTTCACCAAGAAGCAATGAAACATACAACATTGAATTTCACATTCTGTACACATACACTGTATTTGCATTGAAGAACCAAGATAAAAATCCTTTTTCTAATTTGGTCTAGTTCCCAATTTTACTGTATGTACATTACCACTGTAAATAGCAGCAAGACTGCAATTCTCTGATGCAGTTCTAGCTACTGTGTGACCAAAATTAAATTGGATGAAAATGTTTGAATTAATTGATGTGATGTTAAACGGAAGATGACACTGCCACGAAGAATATACAGCACAAGAACAAGACAATATACATAAACATTGCATATCATTTCTGATGTATTGATTCATACATTCCTGCATAATGCTGCATGCCATATGTTGAAATTTTTACCTCTTTTAGAATGATCCCAACCATAGCAAAGGAAAAAGCATGATAGATAAGCACATCATATTGTTTGCAAATTACACGGAAATCTACATGATTATATTCTTGAGTATCCAAAAGCTACATGTACCCATACGTCTGAAATATCGGGATGAAGCTTTTATTAATACATGTACTAGTAGTTATATTTAGAATACAATCCATGTTTACCTTCTGTGGATTCACCTATCATCAAAATTTTTATTTTTAAGTTATAAACAAAATGTGTAAAATCAAATGTAGCCTAAATAAGAATATTCAGTTAAAATAATTTTTCTCTTATGATGCCATTTGATGCCCTAAGTAAAGGAGTTAAAAGAATTTTGTAAACATGCTTATAATGAACACACTTATAATGAATTCATGCTTATTGAGAAATGATATTTATTCCCCTATGAGGGAATAAATAATGAAAATTCTCTTGGACAGTTTGATTATAATGAACTGTTTTTGCTGGCCTTGGAGGTTCGCTATAACCATGTTTTACTGTATTAAATCAAAGAATTGAATTATTGCTTTATTATTCTAAAAACCTGTCTACCAAAATTTAGAAATTATATAAATAACATTCTTGTACACATAAATAGAGAATTTAAAAGAAGAAAGTTTATGGAACTGAAAATAAGGAATTTGAAAACACTGACAATGAAGATAGACATTATAACTGACATACCAGTGACGAGGGGGAGACATGGTCCTCCTGATACAAATACTCAGACGGTCCGCCTGCTACGCTGGTCACACGGAATTTTTCTACAGGATTACGATTGATCAGAAATAACATTCTTCATTCATTAACCAGCAATTATAAAACTGGACCAGAATAAATGACAATATTGCAAACAAAATCTAGCAAACATTGAAATTATTATTTCCAGATTAACATACATGTAATTCAATGAAATACATGTTTAACAAAATGAACGTACAGTACTACGTGTATGCAGTCATATATTTCAAGTCATTCACAAGTACAAAGGAATGAGAAAATGTCCAATAGATACCTGAGTTTCTGACAGATGACACTGGTCTAAATGTCATGGAAACTGTTAAATATCCATACTCTCCACTCTGAATGAAGCCTTTGGACGGATCATTGTGTCCTAATACAATGTTTTCTTTGATAACTGTGTGCTGGTCCTAAAAATTTTAATTAAACTGCACTGGTTGTAATTTAGTGGCAGATCCCATGTACTTACAGGGATTTCTCTGACACTACACGTATAGCTATTGTACTATGTAAGATTATTAAACCTCATCTTGTTGGTAGAAATCACATGTATATAATTCATTGATTAATTTCAGAACCTCCAGACTAATAAGACTGCGGTTTCCTTTTCAAAATGACATAATGCAAGACCAAATCTGTAATCAAACTATAGTGCACCTCATAGTGCATAATTAAAATTTAATGTACCTCACATGTCTGTAATTAAAATCTAGTGTAGCTCGCAGTGTAAAATTAAAATCTAGTGTAGCTCGCAGTGTAAAATTAAAATCTAGTGTAGCTCGCGGTGTAAAATTAAAATCTAGTTTACCTAGCAGTGTAAAATTAAAATCTAGTTTACCTCACAGTGTAAAATTAAAATCTAGTGTACCTCGCAGTGTAAAATTAAAATCTAGTTTACCTCGCAGTGTAAAATTAAAATCTAGTGTACCTCGCAGTGTAAAATTAAAATCTAGTGTACCTCGCAGTGTAAAATTAAAATCTAGTGTACCTCGCAGTGTAAAATTAAAATCTAGTGTACCTTGCAGTGTAAAATTAAAATCTAGTGTACCTCGCAGTGTAAAATTAAAATCTAGTTTATCTCGCAGTGATGTGTCTAATCAAAATACATGTATCTCTCACCTCTTTAAAAGAAAAATGTGCTGATCCAAGAAAATCATCATCAATGACATTAGAACCATCCCAGTCATACACATAAAACGATAATGGTGTCTGGAATAGAGTATTAATAATCATTGTCATTAGCAATAGATTAATCTATCATTATTTTCCTACTGATTGCTAACACTTAATCTCTGATGATATAGGAACCATTTCAGTCACACACACAGAATGACAACACAGTCCAGCATTAACTCACAGAATGACAACACAGTCCAGCATTAACACACAGAATGACAACACAGTCCAGCATTAACACACAGAATGACAACACAGTCCAGCATTAACACACAGAATAGCATTAACACACAGAATGACAACACAGTCCAGAATTAAACATTATACAATTACTGTTAGGGACACTGGAACCATTCTTATCAAAGAATTAACAAACAATGGTGTTCTGAATATAGCATTATTAATTAAGAAGGCTTGTACATGGAGCTAAACTTTCTTGAACTCAATCTTGTGTGACTGTTTTACCTTGGTGAAATCTTGAACAAAGAACTCTACTGAAGATTCCCAAGTAGGATTGACAGTCTTCAGGATATATGGAGTGGTCAACACCTGTTGAAGATAATAAAGATACTAAGACGTAAAACAAACATTTTGTGGAAAACAACTTTAGAACATCAGAATACTTAGTGTGAATGATCATATCAAACTGATGCTCAATCCTGTACCACTCCACTGTACAATACAAGGACAGTATTCAGACATTCAGTTACGTACATGAACATAGTGTTGGTGAACACATTGTCATAATGGCTGACTTCCTTTTGAACCATAAATGGCAAAATAAATTTATATGAGTAATATACTTCTTGTCCTGTTAAATTTCATTGCTTCACCTTTGGCTCAGAGGGTTATAATATGACTGACCTGTAAATGGTGAGTTTAATTATCACAGGGGTTTTAATTGTTTTCTCTAATTTCTTTGTGCTACAACTGCAGTTTTACACTAAATTTAAATTTTAAAGTTTTCGATTTCCATTCATGATATTTTAATCTCGTATGATATAAATAAAGTGGATTCTTACCCGCCTCCTGTCAGAGAAGACCACACAGTAAGGATCAGAGAAGCCTCCAATGTCTGAGGCCATCACTCTGGTGGCACTGTGTACACAAATGTAGATTACTCCGGCAACTGTAAATATAAATTTCCTCCAACTTACACGAGCTTCATCAACAAAATTCCCTCCATCTTACACAATGTTCATAAACAAAATTCCCTCCCTCTTATACAAAGCTCATCAACAAAATTCCCTCCATCTTATACAAAGCTCATCAACAAATTTCCCTCCATCTTATACAAAGCTCATCAACAAAATTCCTTCCCTCTTACAAAAAGCTCATTAACAAAATTCCCTCCATTTTATACAAAGCTCAACAACAAAAATCCCTCCATCTTACATAAGATTCATCAACAAAATTCCTCCATCTTACACAAATTTCATCAACAAAATTCCTTCCCTCTTACAAAAAGCTCATTAACAAAATTCCCTCCATCTTATACAAAGCTCAACAACAAAAATCCCTCCATCTTACATACGATTCATCAACAAAATTCCTCCATCTTACACAATGCTCATCAACAAAATTCCTCCATCTTACACAAAGAACAAGGTACGGTTGTATACATAAAAAAGCCCAAAAAATTTCTCTCTATAAAATGTGTCTGGAATTAACCTTAATCAGTGTTTTAAGAAAGTAAAATAAATGCCAGGTATACTATGTCAACAAAATCAGAATGATAGTCCTAAATGGATAGCATTATGACATCATGAATAAGACATTTCCCGCCTTTTTCTCAAAATAAGCCTGAAAACTGTCAAATGTCATACAAATTTTTGCTCAGGAAAAGATGTGCGCATTTGTCGAGCAAAATGAAAATGATATATATTGTGTATTATTTTGAGATGAAAAACATGCTTCAATATGAATTTGCTCGACGCATGCGCTGTATGTTTTCTAAAAGGAAAACCACCTGAATTTGTGGATATTTTCATTGAAAATGGCATTTTTGCAATTTTATGCCAACTACAAGCTCTCGTCATATGACACAAATCATTTTGCTGATCAAACTGAGTGAATTTTGGGTTTGCTAAACTATTCCTTAATTGAATGCCAGGATTTGAGCTCCAAGTGAAATCATCAATATTTTGGGCCAGATGACTGTAGAAACTGTACCTACTTCTTTCATCAACAAAATTCCCTCCATCTTATCAAGATTCATCAACAAAATTCCCTCCATCTTATCAAGATTCATCAACAAAATTCCCTCCATCTTATACAAAGCTCATCAACAAAATTCCTTCCCTCTCCTACAAAGATCATTTACTTTTACATGTTACACGCTTTTTCATTGATTGAAAAATTATTGGAATATTGTATCCAATGAAAAAAAAATAAATGGCTGGAACTACTTTCTATTGGGATGTTGGGGATTCCTCTGGATGTTTCGTATTTATATATGGATTAGGGAATCCTGAAAAGAAAAACTTAACAGTTCTATCGATCTATATGAATTTATTAAACAAAAACAAACAAATATCAAATATAAATAATTAATTATGCAAAATGAAATAAACATGGCTATTTGAGGATCCCCCCCCCAAAAAAAAAAAACAACAAACGTCTGTTTCTGCAATTCCGGGCTGAGAGTTAAATGTATTCAACCGGGGATGACAATAGTCCAGTTTGCACCTTGCGACAACTTCCTTCATGTCACATACCCAAATACCAGATACACCACACACTGCCTCAGAGATACTGCAATATCGTAGCCCTTAACAACTATGCGTTCGAACTCCAGCATAATATGTTTATGAGTGGGCACCGAAATGAGGCTTCCGAACGACATTACATCAGCTGTGACGCCTTAGGAATTCACTGATAAAACTTGAAAAACCTTCTGTAACACTCACTTGTCCACCTGGAAGCCGTGACAACCCTCAAGAGAACCCTACCTGGCATCCCACATCTTGATTATGCATGTGTACCACGCTTTCCGTTAGTACCGACATCAAACTTTGCACTTAATTCCAGTTCTACTCAACAAAATTCCTGCAATTTTCTCTCAACAGGACTTATCTCTAACTCATCCTTTTGAAACTGCATTCTTCAGTCCACAAGAAACCCGTTAGTTCAACAGTAAAGAACAGTTTGTGGAAGTCACCATTAAGCCTAACGGATATATTTTTTTTTTAAAAGTTGTGTATTCACAAATTACTACGCCCATCTCGAAATGACATAGAATGTAGTCCAAGAATAACTCGCTAATTCAACTCAAATCAAATAATGTTTTATCATATAAACTCAATGTTTTAAAATATTAAATGATAAGGAATGAATTTATTATTTTTTTGTTGGATGGAGGTATACCCTGAAAAAAAAAAAGACGGAAAACTTTTGCATCTTTTTTTTCTTGGTATACCCCCATCCAACAAAAAAAAAATAAATTCATTCCTTAACTCATGAAATACCACACAGTTTGAAAATTACTTTAACATTTATCTTTCCAATTGATTGTATAGAAAGTAAGCAATGTCATTGTGAATTTAAAACGGAACAAAACTCTCCCATCATTATTTCTAACCACTCCCTTCTCTACCTTCTGGGTTATCCACAGAATCCGTGCTCACACCCGGATCCAGGCTGATTGAGGGTAGCTTAGTGTACCTCAGCTTGACCTCAGTCTTACTGCCATCCTTATTCTCTAAGGTTGTAGTTTGTCTGCAAGAGTTCATATCCATCAGTATGAAATGAGGAAATTCATCAATAAGATTTAAATGATCCAGTCTGGCAAGACAGAGTTCATGGACCAATGTGTTTATTTTCTGGAGTTTCTTATAAAGGAAGGAGGGGAGTGTAAAAGTAGGAAATGCACAACATTACAAGACTATGCCCAGCCCCCAATATCCAGCAAGCCACTGAAGTACACATATGGTAACTGCACTCTACTCTCAATGTACATTGTGTTACAATTTAAGTTTTCATTATTCTAGGTAAGAGAGGCTATGTCAAACTTCTCTCTCTCTCTCTCTCTCTCTCTCTCTCTCTCTCTCTCTCTCTCTGATTTAATTTGAAATACATTTTTATTCAATGTAGATTTTTAAAAAAAAGAAAACAAGCATCTTCCTCATTTCTGTCCATCCTCCCTCTCAGGGACTCCTAATAAGTGAGCTGTTTATACATTCCGAGTTTGAGATCTATATTTCAAATGTATTCAAAGATATATTACTGTACCACCACAGCTGTATCTAAACATGTACTGTTAGATTTTCTCTGCATTATTTGAATGTACATGTGGCATTTTTATTATCTTATACAGAGGCCTACCAACACAGAATTATTTATAAAATTACACTTTTATTATCTTATACAGCGGCCTACCAAAACAGAATAGAATTACACTTTTATTATTATCTATTACTATGTAGAGGCATACACAGGAAGCAAAACATAAAAATAAATCATACAAATCACCACAAAAGTGCTGATTTCACTGCCCTAATCTACACTATACAGGGTACCTTAAACCTAAAACATCTCTATCCATTTACTCAACTTACACTGGCTGGACTTCCAAAGGAAACGATGATAAATCCAAATCATGTCTGTCAAGAGTGACATTCGACAGCAGGCGGCGACACTTGTGTTTTACAACCAACTGCAATTCATTTAGTAAAAATATACAGCATAATACAATCTCTGCACAGTTAAACCAGGGGAGGTAACTAGTGAACTCAGGCACTGTGATCCTCCTATCATAACTCACATTAGAATTATACATGCATAAATTATACATGTTTTGACATGGAGTGTAAAGAATATCTATTTTTCAACAAAAAACATTTTAAGCATCAGAAAGATTTGAACAATCTCCTTAATAAAACAGGATTTACTTTTGAAGAAAGAATGGCATGAAATCTGCTTTAAAAAACAAAGTTTGAAGTCATACATTCACAACTGAAAATCAATCTAATAATATCTGTACATGAGAGAAACATAAACAGATTGAATTTCACTTGTGAACTTTGAACTTGGGACTCACGGTGTCTTTGCTGATGTTGTAGACGAAGAATGAACTGGTGTCCGCCCAGTCCGTCGTGCACAGGTGGTCACTCGTCTGTCGCTTCCTGTCTCCGATACGCAACATTGTATACAGTACGGCACTCTTGTCTGAAAAGTCGAATGTGATGCGATATGATTACAACATGCACACCACTTGGTAAACTCACTGTGCAGACTGTTACAGTGCTTACTATGAATGCTGAAAATGTTTGAATCTGAATCATTCATAGAACAGTCATAATTCATGTCCTCTTTGTTGATGTGGGGCAAGTGCCCTCTTTGAAGTTTATTCATTGTTGCATTCCAGAATATTTTTTTCTTGAGCCAAGTCTACATCAGATTTTTATCCAAATGTCCAGGTGATTGCAGAACCACTCATTTGAACAAAATAAATATGTGCATTTACAGTACTTTGCAATTTTTCATGATTTGAGGAAAATAGAAGAAATTTAAGAGTTTACATGGTGGCTTTTCATGAATTGAACATCACATTATACAACTTGAAACTTTACACATATTTGTTGATTACTGTATATTCGTTGTACAATATGAGTACTTGATTTTGTAAAATCAGCATTCAGCATCAATTCATGAAAACGTAAAACCCGATTTCTATTCACTGAAGGCCTTAATTTTCTGTAAATCAGTGATACATATATAAAAGCAAAATGTGTGATTTGATGAAAGAGACATCTCATATTCACATACAATAAAGCATCTATACAATGTAGTACTTTATGTCCATAAGTTTTTTGTTAACTACAAATGTTTTAAAATTCAATATTACACAAATTCAGGGCCACTACTGGTGGACCTACCTATTACTTATTCTTTTCTAAAGTTACACTCTCTCATCTAGAATTATCAGAAGATATCCAGGTGTGAGACTCAGAATATATCCAGGTGTGAGAAAGCCAGCATCTTGTTGAAAGGACATAAAGAATGCCATCTTTTCAAAGCCACACTCTTTTATATGACTAGCATATATAGTACTACATACAATTATTAAAAACTCACCAAGAATCCCATTCTCTATTTATTGTCAAAAACACAGATAAATAAAAAACCTAGATTACAATTTACTTATATTTGAAACTAGTTTAAAAACAATCCTTTTGATTTCTGTCCTTTCTTCTCATGATTTACTGTGAATACAATTGGTTCTCATTGATAACCAGTCTGAATGAAATTTTATTTCTGGCATTTCAATTTTGATATTATAGTTTTCATTCAAAATTTTCAACAAGAATCCTCTAGAATCATCTAAATTCATGGAGGCCAATTTTCATGGACTATGGAGATTTTACACTTTCGTTGAGATGTAATTTGGTGGATATGGTTTCTGTACAGTGAAACATTAAATAGATTGTGTATTTCATTGTGGTTTGAAATTCGTGGGATAGGGATACCTACAAAATCCATGAAAATTGAGCCCCCTCAAAGTCATTGATTCCATATAGTTCCATCATTTTCATTTACAAAAGAAATCTATAAAGTTGTCCATATTAGGACCATTGCATATCACCTTGGACTTTGTATGACAGTACCCTGCTGTCAGAGAATACGCCAGTTTCGAGATATAAAGTACATCCAAGTTATTTCCCTTTGGAGAACTCTCGTACATAATAAAGTGCAAAAAAATTTGTTTTGCATGCGGGAGTGGGACAAAAATTCATTACTGCATAAGTGGATCTGCTCATTAAGTTTCTCATTTCATCACCTGAATTTGACTGATACACAAACTAAGTAATTGATAAGTATTCAGGGAGTAATTAAATACATAGAAACCTTATTATATCACGTTATTCCATTGCTCATACGTATCATATCCAGGATATTACTTGCAAATATGAAATTGTTTTTTATGTTTCCACTTTAGTAAAATATTTCTTCAATAGAATTTTCTATTTCCTATATTTACATATTTAAAGAGAAGCTGCTTTTACTACATTTTATCCCCGGGCCGGCCATTCGCCTTCCTCACTGACTGTAGGTCTACTCTGTCCCACTTAGGCATTTAAAGTTCCACTAACTGTACATCCTACACAGAAGAGCTCTTATCTTGAAACTGGCGTAATGCATCATACTTACTTGACATTCAGAAATTAAATTTGACATTTGTTATTCAGTAATTGGACAAGAAGGCATTGCTGATACACTTGAAATCTACTAAACCCACCTTACAAAAATCAATAGCATTAATACCCAACTGTAAGTCACATGATATTGATAAGTCACTTTGCTGATTGGGAGATTAATGATGACCCAGCAAGGTACCGTCTTACAAAAGTATAAGGTTAAAGTGAAAATATCCTAATATATGAAGGACATCTCAAATGTCTAAAGAACTTGCCTTCACTTTGAAAAGCTTCTCCTTTGAGTGTAATAGTAAGAACTCCTTGTGCTGAAAAAGATATAAAGACAAGTCATGGTCCAAGAGAATCTTTTCCTTCTTCAAAACTTTCCTCAGCATTTTAATGAGAAACAATATATCCAGGTTATATCCCGAGCTATAGTATGTTGTATAGATTACAGGTATTGATTATAAACCACCCTCTTACCCAGCTTATCTGTTTTGGAGTTTGGAGACATCCTTTGCTTCAGAGGACCTGCATATTTCACAATTGGAATGTCAATTTTCCCTGGATCCACCAAGGCTATAAAAATCAATTCAAAGTTCTCAATGAAAATCACATTACCCTTTTTCTTTTCTGCTGTATTTTAGCATAATTGATATATGTATTTCTTTTATTCATTTTCAATAATAAAAGAGATTGCATTTGGTTGATAAGTGCAACATTACATCATACATAATATGAAATACAAATCCCCATTATGAAAACAACCTTTTGTAATGCCATCATCAATGTTTGCTTGGATCCAGGATTTTAATAATGGAACTTCCATGATTTGTAATGATTTCAGAACTTTGACATTAAACCACACATCTGGCCTGCAACATCGAAGATATACATCAAATGTAAATCAAATACATTACTTTCAATCCCTATACAATAAATTTCAGTCAATGTCACACATATTTCTATCTATCAAAAATTATCATTCAATATTTGTATCTTCTGAATGATTGTATGCAAGTGGAAGATTTGTATATTTACTGTATGTACAGTGTTTTTAATGGAGTATAAAAAGTGTAAGTATTATGTGTATCATTAAATCAGTGGATGAATGTAACACACTTTCAGCTTATCCACGATCAATGCTGTCAATGCATTTACATTAAACATCACTGTCTTCTATTTTAATTTTACTTTAAAACTTCATTTGCCCACGAGCAAGTCCTGCTTTTAATTTACCTACCTGACTCTAAATATGGTTGGTTGCCCTGGTCATCGGGCTGTGCTATTTGTCTACCCCTGGACTCTGTAACTACCTTTACACGATGCATATCTATGTTTGCAAGTCACAAGCTGTGATAGTGTCATTTTCAACTAGATCAGAACAAAAGCTCAACATCCCGTCGCAATGTAGACTTTGTCCTTTAGTGACCTTGACGTTAGAACTTTTGATCCCAAATCAATAGGTTTCTTTCTCTCTTAATAACAAAGCTATATATGTAAGGTATCAAATCAATCGAGCAAAAAATGCAGTCTCTTTAGAGTGTCTACAAGCTCAATGTTACACACACGTGCACACATTAACCCACACATGAATGGTCCCATCAGTATATTCCCTAAATTGCAAGGGGATAATAAAATGCCTGTATCATACCTGTAGTTCTCTATCAATGGAGCTTGGCCTAACAGTGTGCAAGATATAATCTAGACACAGGGTTGTGACCCCCCCCACCCCCCCCCCCCCCCCCACCCCCTCCTGACAGACAGGAAAGCCCATGCGATAATATGGCCCATCAAAAGACATATGTATTAAAATATAGCAAACTGTTTCTTTACAATTTTTATGATGTATTTACAGAAGAAATAATATAATGTCCCTTCTACATAACTTACTTTTCCGTGAAGGATGCTGTAACTTTAGAAACATGAGGAAACGGAACATCCATGGACATGTGACAAATCAGCTGTAGATTTCCGCTGATTGACAGCCCCTCCACGGCAATGTCAAAGTTTAAACCGGCCCTGTGAAGCATCCCATAAGAAATTACAGTATAAACATTAAATTATTGACTTTCATCACTCAAAAATTTTGACAGTTTTATAGCACCACAAACTTAATTCTGTGGAATAACAGATGATCCAGTATTATTTATTCTACAAGCAGGTGTACTTATACGCTAGCATATTGAAAATTTAGTGTAACCAGACCTGATGCAATACTTGGCATAATTATGATTTAGCACTTTTGTAAATATTGTAATGGATCAATCGAGAATATCATAATTTAGCAGTCATAGATTTGTGCTCTAGTAAAATATCATTCCTAAGATAAGTGTGCATATAATGCAACAGTATGCTTTGACCTCAACATTCAGATATTGAACAGAAGCTTGCCTTATCCAGACAGGCTGACAGTGAGACATTTTGAACAAGGAAGGTAAAATGCTCACAGAAACTCTTGTAGACAAATATAACTTGCATAAAAAACTCCACTAACTACACCAACCTTCCACTGCCAACCTTGGCCAGGAACACCATGAGGAAGTCCTCCAGATGAGACTGGAGATCCAGCTCCAAAACAATCTGATAAGAGGACATGTTCTCCAGCCCCGGGGGTGGGTTCCATATCGAACTCCAGGCAATGGGGCGCCGGGCAAAGGGTGGACCATCTGTCAGCTCAAAGGCCTTAATATGTTGAATGGTTGGAGTGGTCTCCCCAAAAGTGAATCTAGACAACTGCAACTGGGCTGCAACCAATTGAACTAAGAAATTACAGACGATCTCTCTCTCTCTCTCTCTCTCTCTCTTGATCTCTTTCTCTCTATATATATTTTTTACTAAACTGAAAAAATATTCACTTACCCAAATCAAACATTTACTACTATTTAATTTAGTAATACACGTACATTAATTTCATGTATTATACAACCCAACCCCATCCCACCCCCTCCATCATTCAATCCTGGGATTATTTAAACAGAAAGTCAATAATACTTAGAAGCACAGACAACAACAGACATTGTAAGTGTTATATTTCAGAAGCCCAGTTTTACTGACCTCTGTACACTTATTCACAACAAATGGCTAATTTAATGTCCTCACTGTTTTAAAGCCCTAGTACATCAAATACACTTTCAAACCTCAGCAATCAATAGAATAAATATTCCTAATATTTATTTTGAGCACAGGTAGTATTAATTAGTATAATATATTTAACAATTTATTCAGGTATTCTGACAAGCATAACCAGAGTTGATTACTTTTTTTCATCACTCTGGATTTGAGGGATAAATATGTAAACAATCAATCCATCTGTCATGTCAAATAAATCCCCCTCTCTTTCTAACTCCCCCTGTATATTACGAACTCTGCCTATATATTGCTAACTCTGTCTCTATATTGCTAACTCTGCCTATACGTTTGTATATTGCTGTATGTCATTACCTTATCTTTGGCTTCACCTGGTTAAAGGCAGCCACTATTTTTCAAAATGCTGTACATTGTTAAACATATCTATTACAAGTCAGAACAGAAATTTAAGATCTCTGCAAACAACCTTTTTTTACTGCCCTTATTATAAAAAAAAAAATTTAAAGATAAGACTATTCTGAAGTGTGACATGACTTATGAGTACGTGTACTAGTGCGATTACACAAGACTGCAGAGCCTAATCCCTCCTCCCTAATTAGTAAATATATTCTCCACTCAAGTCTCCTTGCTAGGAATTTTTTTTATTCTTGCCACTATTATTCATATTCAAATATTCCATTCTAGTTTTTCAACTTTTCCCAACTAAAACCAAGCTCCTGTTACATGAAATGGAGCCTGAGGTTCAAAGTTGATAGATATTTCACAGTAGATAAGTTAGGCATTACTGTTTAATGGTGTTGAATAGCACTGAAATCAATAATGAACTTCATCAACTGAACTCAGGCAAATAACATTAATCTTACTGGGCTCTATTCAAGAGTATATTTAACCAGTATATTGATATGAAAGCTAGGGCTGTTTCTGACTTGGACCAAATGAAAACTGTACTAGTTTATGGGTGACTGAACAATGTTGAATGATACATTTTTAATGGATACAGGGTATTTTTATCACAATAGATGTACATGGAATGAATTAATAAAATGAATTCAAGATTTTGCTAATAGTTTGATAAATTTTTCATCATTCTGAATTTGCACAGTCTTTATTTACAGTGACAGAGACTGCGTGTGACATACAGTTATAGATTGTCTGTGTACCTCACTCATCCTACATCTGCTGCACTAACTGTATTGTAAAAGATTTAACTTGCACTTACAAATGAACCCTGGCTTGATGGAAACCAAGCGTTCATCAATGTGTTTCTTTATGACGTCCTGAATACTATTTGATGCAAACACCCACCTGAAATAAAAAAAAAAAAAAAAAGAATTGTTCCATTTCTATTTATCATAAAAAATTTTGCAATCACTTGATAATTCATATAACTAAAAAATAGAGTATCGTGCAATATACATTTGTATACTTTAATTTTCAACAGTACCATGACTTGTATATATATATTTCATGGAAAACGATATTTTTAAAAAGCAAACATGAATACATTTTTCTGAACATTTAATTTTCTTATTCACACAACAACAAAACATACATTTCATAAAAGCTTCAATAAATGCAGTTTAGTGCAGCTCTTGTTATAGATTTTCTTCTAAATAACCAAAGTACAGTCAAAATTATGTGGTGATCATGGCAATGTATTCTGCTGAATTATAAAGTAAACATGTTGATTATGTTAACTGAACTTAACTTGCAGAAACTACTGTAATGACCATGTCTATAAACCTTTCAGAAATTCTGCATTATACCTGTATGTTAAAGGATAGTAAATTAAATGGAGAGAAATAAGTAAAATCATAATCAGTGATTTTTAAGACCCATTTTAGGTCAGAATATCGGCCCTTTATCCTCCCAAAAATTACCAATTTTTTTCCCAATTTAACTTGCACTTTTCCCAATATTATAATAAAAACTGGTGAAAAACATATTTCTTAAAAAACAAGTTCAATGCGAATAGTTTATGTATGACATGACAAAGATGCATCAATTTTAGATGATTTACAAAGAATAGTCGAAAATTTTAAGAAAAGAAAGTTAAATATGTAAAATCAAAGAAGAATGACATCAATTTGTGTTTGATTTCTTCTTTGATATGATCTATCTAGCATGTTTACAACTGTGTCTAGGTTTTCCAAATTTGATCAAAACATTGACAATTTTTCCCGATTCAAACGCCAAAGAACCCTTTTGAAAAATGTTGAAAAATCACTGATAACGTGTTTTGCATACTCTCTCTTTCTCTCCCGGGCTCTCTCTAGATCTATAATCTATATATTTAGCATCATGCTGTACAATAAAATTAAAATGTCAATATAAAAAACATTTTGTTTTTCCTGTATTTCCATTTATAAATTCATGTCATAATTTTTTAAATATGTTTTAATCATGTACCTTTTAAACTATTTATCACTAAGTCTGATTCATATATATTGCAACAATTAATGAACTGTACTTTAAAACTACTATGCAAGAATGAAAAAATGAATAAATTAAAGTCCCATTGACATATCATCAACATGTAAAGTAAAAGTAAACAAGATTAACAATAACACTAATGTGACTGTATCGGTAATCTTCTTTTAATATTACTTATAATTCCTTTTACATTATTGGGTATATAAAGCTATATCTTATTTTAAGTTAGTGATCTTAACTGGGCCATTTATTAATCCTTTGTGATCAATGGTTTGCTTATGTGTTTTAGATAAATGAAGAAACATTTACCAACAATTATGAATTCCAGGAGAACTGCCATCGAAATAGATCTGGGTTTCTATTGATTTTAAAAGGCCAAGGTCAATAAAGGAGATAATTACAAAACTAATATGGTTTTGTTTTAATTAAGAGTGTCACGTCTATTGCATGTCTTACTCTAGAATATCAATAACATGAAGCCATCTTGTGAGGGTATACCTTGCTTTGCAGAGTCTGAGAGACCTCATCTTAATATAACAAGGTCAATCCTGTATAAAACCCTGTAGTTTAAGACAATCAACACTATTGCAAGGGTTACTACTTTTTAAAACAACGCTATTGAATATAATGTGAGACAATGCCACAGGAGCTGTTTTTCCTATAAACCAGAAGATGAAGTACATTTGTCTACATTGCAAATATCTTTCTTTATGTATAATCCAGTAAAAACTTGATAAAGCAGAGTACACAAAACTTTTCCAACAAATTAAGTAATCTGACATTGCATGTTATAGTCTATTCTCTTTAGAGAAGTCGAGAGGCATAGCCTACATCGACTTCTCTTCGCAAGCATTCATGTTTTGATTCTGGAAAACGTGTAAATGCCGGAGTCGGTGACGGTTTATGCTTCAACCGACGTTTTGACTCAGATGTGACTAGATTTACGCAATAGACAATTTGTTTTCAAACGTTTAACAGTAATGCTCAAAACTGTCACAAAGAAATCAACACTTACTTGCTTTTAATCCATTTTCAACATGTCCCCTGTCCCGGGTTTACGTTAACTGGTCTTGGGAGCTGTCACAATAGGGGACCAGTTAAGAGAAAAGCAGGCTGACGTAATCAGAGTTATGATTTAAACCCTGGACAGGGGCATATTGAAAATGGATTAAAAGCAAGTAAGTGTTGATTTCCTTGTGACGGTTTTGTGCATCCAGGCACATCTGAGTCGAAACGTCGGTTGAAGCATAAACCGTCACCGACTCCAGCATTTACACGTTTTCCAGAATCAAAACATGAATGCTTGCGAAGAGAAGTCGATGTAGGCTATGCCTCTCGACTTCTTTAAAGAGAATAGTTATAGTCAAGAAACACTTCAGCAGTAGCAGTGGACTGATGTGGCATCAATCATTAAACACGGGGCTTATTCACTAATGTTGGAATTACTGACAACTTTACATTTTTTTAAAAATGGTTTTGATCATGGTTAGGAAATCAAACTGACTTACCATCTGTTTAAAATGAAATTCAACCACTCACTCGATTCATTTTGACGCAATGCCCTTTTCCTGTGGATAAGACATTCGACTGCAAATATTTTATTCCTTAATATTTGTTTTAATTTTGTTCTCCATACAACAAAGATCATCCCAGAGAGAAGAAATGTCCAGTAAAACTCCATCTGCATGGTCCCTAACACCCATGCAGCTGAAATGGCTAAAGCAACAACAAAATACAATCCCATCAGCTGTGAAATGGTATCTGCATTTCCACTCTTTTCTGCCTCCTTCTGGAAGTCTTTCCGACTTTTTGGAGTCGTTGCCATTTTAGCAAAATTAAGTGTCAAAATTCCATCGGCTGAAAACTGGCTGTCGGCTACGTTCACCTACGTAACTTATAAATAGTAATGCTTGCGAAATTGAAAGTGAAACAAATCATTCTTAAAATATTTCGGATTCAATTCCCTCTTTATTGATTTTCCAAATGTTACATATTTATCTATCATAATACTATTTGTGACTATTGTATAATATTTCATAGAAGCATTTCCTCCGAAATATTACATTTACAATATTTAAAAAAAAAATTCAAACCAAATAAAAATTTTCGTACGACTTACTGTGATAAATTTCTCGCAACCAATGAAATCATTCATCCTCATATTCAAAACACGGCGGACATTTCAATTTACTGAAGACTGCTGTAATCCCAAATATCAACGATGGATGTTGAAAAATTGGATAGCATGAAGTACCATGAGCTACAGAAAGTAGCCAAGCAAAATGGAATCAAAGCGAACATGAAAGTAAGACCATTTCAACATTTAAAGGCCTAATGTATTTGTTGAAAGATAATATTAATAACGGACTAGGCCTACTTACAACGTAAACTTGTATTTCATTCGGGACTATATTCATTCATGGTCCTCTGGCCACCCTAGCTGCAGAATTATAGCTATTGGGGGGGGGGGGGCTACTTTATAATTTCTTTTTTACTCTGACACAATATTGTTATGTTTGTTGGGTGACATATATAGATCTATGTATACATTGAAAATGGCTTGCAAAATTGTTTTGTAAAACCCTCTACAAGGAAATAAAAAAAACCACTTGCAAGCCAAAATGAGTAAATGACTGACAGATTTTTTTTTACTTTTTGCAAACTTATAGATCTATGCCTTATTGGATAGCCTTGATATTTTGTACAATACTTCATTATCACTAATGATTAGTAATCTAGATTATATTTTCCTACAATTTACAGTAGACTAAAGAGGAATTTTTATAGCCTAGCTTTTTTTCTTGTAGAAGGTTATGTTCACTTTCTTACATGTCTATGTTCCAGCTCATGCATTTGCCTCCATACCATTTTATACTGACAAAGTGCACAAAATATTGACAACAAATTTTGGTTCTTGAATACACGTATCAACACTTCGCCACGAGTTACGTCCCTTTGCGGGGTCAGCCAAAGGTTAATCGGTGAAAAACCAAGTTTTCCTTCTTTACCTTACCAAATGTAAGATGTTCTTACTTTGAATTTTAGCCAATTACCAAGTTTTCATACGAGTTAATGGGTTGCCCCATTCTGGGGCATTATTGTAGTTGACTGCAATTGATGGAAAAATAACAGATGTCAAAGCTGCAGATAGGAAAATTACAATGGCCAATGTAGGGAAATACGATTTTAATCCGGGAGATGGCGGACAAGGGACGTAACTTTCGCAAAGTGTTGATACGTGTATACTGGCATGAGTCAGAAAGGATAAACAGGTCTGCATTAGGACTGCAATGGGTACCCGAAATAACCGAAAACCGGGGGGTCATGTTGTTCGGGTCGGGTTCGTTCCATTTTTCTGTATAAAATTTCAGTCCGCGTCTGGTTTTTAAAATAGAATCATTATTAGAAATCCGTTTAAACAAAATATCGTCAAAATTCTTAAAGGTGGCTGTATTTTTATCAATTAATTGTTAAATGATGACATTGTGGACAAAACTATACAATGACAGTATGTAAAATATGTCAGACGCATACATTGAAAATACACTACATGATCAACATCATCAATGACAAAACATTGAAAGCATGGATGGAAACGAGTAGAAGTGACAATGCTGTTGCTACATGTAGTACCATGGATGTGGAATCTAAACCACAGTCCACGTCCTCGAGTAATTATTGTAACAAAATACAATGTAGGTTTTTTAACTGTCTATTACAAGGTTCGAAATTAACTTTTTCAAGCACTAGACCGTACGGACTAGTCACTTTTGATGTTCACTAGTCCGCAAAGCATTTCACTAGTCCGTCCAGTATATCATATTAAATGATCTTCATTTTATTCAATAGTATTAATTTAATGAAACCAAACACATCATAATTGCAAGTAATTCAGTTTCTGACACCTACAAAAGAAAAAGACCACCATACTTTATTTTGCATTCAAGATCTTCAGAGGCTTCGAGTTAATCCTTTTAAAATTATAAACGTCCATAAGTGTGCTCGAGATCGACGTTCACATTGTTTTCGTGCTCAGTTCTTATGAGTCACAGGAGTTCGAAATTTTATCAATAAAATTCACTCGATTGACCACGCCATGAGCTATAGTGTTACGAACTCCTGAGTTAGGGGTTGCGAATGATGAGAACGTGCGCACAAACGTACATGTTCTTAGACCATACTACTTGCAGTTCTTGCACCTCAAACTCGTTTTCGTGATGCGTACTTGGTGTTCGGAATTGGCAGAAATTTGTGCTCTTCTAACGGTGGTCTCGAACGCAATCCATGTGTTTGGAAGATCAGGATGTCACAGTCACGCAAACACTTAACTATGCAGGTAATCGACCATAAGTTCAAACATCTAAGAGACTCTGGCAAATTTTGCTAAAATTTTAATCAATTCAAGATTGATTTCCGGATTTTAACTAGTCCATACGGACTAGTGCTATAAAGAGTTTACTAGTCCGACGTGGTTTTTACTCATCTCGGACTTACGGACATGAGGTAATTTCAAACCCTGTATTAGATTTTTCAAATAGTTATATAGACCTGAACAAAAATACCCGAAGTAAAAACTTTCGAACCGACCCAAAATTTTTTGGAACCATGATAGCCCTATTCTGCATGCAGTACATTAAGGGGAGGGGAGGGGCTATGATTTGGAGGTTCCGAGCACTTTCAATTTTGGGAGCCATTCAATCTAAGTTAGGGAGCCATTATATTAATTTATTACAATCATTATTATTGTAATGTTATTTCCTGAATTGTTGAAAAGTTAGAATTCTGTGTTTTGATATCCAATCTGACAATAAAACCTTAACCTTCAATGGTTAATATGTAACTTTTAAAGAAAAGAAAGACACATAAATTCCATATCAACTGTAGGGTTGTAAAGTGTATAGAACAGATATTCACATCAGTTTCCTCTTTTTACAGCTTAATAAATTGAGACAGGCTTTGTTGGACCATTTCAAGACATCAGCAGTGACTAAAGAAAAGCAGGCGGTATGTAATTTAACAGTGACTAACCTACCATTCAATATGTATGGACACTAGGATCATCAATTTGTGTGTTGGAATATTTTACTGATGGTGCTCAAAGTAAAATGCAATGCACAGGGATTGAAAGAGGAACTGGACAAGATTTTATTTTCCTTTGCTCATATAGCTCCTAATGTGATGTGATAATCCAAACAACCATCGTTCCCAAATGTCCTACTTTTATTTCTTTTAACTTTTATTACTTTTTGTACAGCTCCAGTGCTGCCCAAGGTCTTCTGGTACTTACTGGACATTTGGACCAGTAATGGTTGAGATATTACTGGACCAAATCACATTTTACCAGACCGAAATTTTATATGCAAATTAACCCCTATTGTGGCCCCATGCTACCCTTGGGGGCCATAGTTTTGACAAACTTGAATTTACACTATATCAGGAAGCTTAACATTTCATGTAAATTTGAACTTTCTGGCCAGTGGTTCTTGAGAAGAAGATTTTTAAAGAT